>NC_052505.1:47230789-47349763 GCF_014356525.2 Nilaparvata lugens | reverse complement strand
AAGACAGCTCAAACTGTATATCACGAGATGAGTTAGATATAATAAAAAATTCTATTTTGTATGCTGACATAAAACATAAAAATCTTATCACAGAGAATAATATACATAAGAATTCTGAATTTATAATTCACTATATATATATAATATATATATATATTATATATATATAATATATATATATAAGATATATGAATTCTTCAATAGTTTAACAATTATCACAAGGTTTATTAGATTTCACAGTTGTGAGCTTTGAAAATTATAAATTTGTATTTAATATGATACATGGACTTAAGTCAATTCAGAGGTCTACAACTCAAAAACCTGTTCGGTCTGTAGATTTAACATGACATACTTTGATCAATGAGCACTAATAATTAATAAAAATGACAATTCAATAATCTCAGGGTTTTATGAGTTCGTGGCGTGCATGGAAGTAAGCTTCCTACATGAATCAAGTAAATCCATAAAACATTCTTATAGACTATATGATAGCACTCAACATGTGCGAATTTCTTAAACTTGAATTAATCTATTTAGCACTTTGATCAATTCTCCAATTCACTATCAAAGGCCGGCTAATGAGCTCATTAGAACTAACACTCACAGTATTGATGTTCTTCAAGGTCTTGTAGAGTGAATTAATTATTTCAAATAATTAATAATGCAGGTTCTTTTCATCTCTGCTGGGCTCGTGCATGGTCCAGATTTCTTATAAATTTCTTTCAGTATTAAAAATATATTTATGGGAACAGATTACAATTAAGAACTCTTCAGCAACACTGAGTTCACAAATACTCAAACATTAATCACATAATATATATTTCACATTTAACAAAGGGATTGGCTTGATGATTTTAAAATTTAATAGGAAGTAAGAACCCTAATCTCCATGTGCGTCCTCACAGATTGGGATCACAAGCCATAGAGGAATGATTTTCAGAAAAAATGCATCTCTTTCCTTGAACGATTATAAGCTTCCTTCTGATTGGCTTTCTAATCTTAGTAAGACACAATGCAACTGGTTACTTCAGATTCAGGGTTTCTCCACCTTGTTATACAAAGATTAATGAAAATTTGTTACATAAATGAATAAATGATAGACTAAAAGTATTTTAATAATTAAATCTCGTTACATGATGCTATAAAATGATGAACATATAATTTTTTATGTGAGTTTTGTGTACTCTTGGTTTTCATACTGACACGGTGAGATTCGCCAAACAGCTTTGATAAGCAACTTTCTATAATAATAAGCTAAAAATTACAACTACCCACCTTATTGGCTGTTGAAATAACAACAAAATCTATGATATACATTTATTAAGATCCAGATCCACAAACAGTTGTAAATGGTTTTCGAATAACCTATAACAGCATAATGAATGTTTGTTTACTATAAGGGTTAGTATCTCAATGCAACTGAGCCGGCTACCTTATCAGTCAGCTGATAACCGGCGTGTCTGTTTCTGATTGCTGACTGCTTGCTTCGATTTTAATTTTATTATGTTGTTTATTGTACATTCTGACCTGCTGAAAAATCTGCTCATTGTTCCCCTATATTTGTTTTGCTTGTTTTCTCGTTTTATTTGTAAAATTATTTATTATTCTATATGGCACACTGAGCACATTCTCTTCATTTGTAGCCATCCTATTGGTAGATTTGTTTTTCTGACCAGTGATTGGTCATTAACTGGTCATGTGACCTTTTCTTCCCCAAACCTAGCTTCTCAATTTCTGAGAAGAAAGAAGAAAGAGAGAGATTAACTGAGCACGCTAATGGAGAGTCGTTTGTAACTCCTATTTGTTATGTTTTTGTCATTTTAAATGTTTCATTGTTAAATTTATGTAAGAGTGCTGAATTCAATTTATGTAGAGTTCCCGTAACGTGAGAATTTAATTTGATTACCAAGTCTCAGTTGAAAAGGAGTTATCAATTATTAAAATTGCAAGCCAAATAATGAAGCCTAATATGATGCCATGCAGCCTGACGAAAGATGCCAGCCATGCAGTGAACAAATCTTCATGAGTGAGTGCGCGTATATTATGGGCCCATATAAATGTGAGTGATTTATAATATTATTATTACTTCAAAATCTCGTCGACTCAATTTTCCATAGACAAACTGGTATATCATTTGTAAAAATTCTGATGTTACACTGTCCAAACTTGAGTCGGGCAACCCTTGGGTGAAAGCACTACATGCTCATCCTAATAAGTTTATTAACTTGAAAGAACTCTTTAGATTCAAATTATATTGTTATGGGCTAACCCTTCATTATCAAATTCATTTATTAATTATTATTGAACAAACAATATTCTTATATGATTAGTAAATTTAAATAATGCAACTGTCATCACATGTTGTTCCTTAGTGACCCTGTGTTCGACCTTGCTTATAGCTTATTTATTGCTAATATCATATTCATTTCAGAGGTCAATAGTAACCCATCATCGAGTTACTTGATCCTGAGGAAATATAGGTAGTACAATTGATTCTTTGATTAATTGTCAGAAAAATAATCTAGTATACTCTAAACATTTTCCCTATTTCGTGTGACAAGGGTACTTCCCAAAACAGGAATTAACCCTTAGATAAGTGCCGTCACCAACAGGAGACAGGTATAACCCCCCACAATACTTTTTTAGATTGCAATAAAAAATCGTGTAACAATAATAGTTGTCATTATCTATTTACATAAACCTTCCCTAGTGTATATAATATATATTTTGTGAGTAATATTTATTATTCAATTCATACTTGTGGTCGAGCAATCAGCTGATTCTTTAGGTATCGATTCAAAGAACTGTCAATTGATCCTAGATCGATTGATTCATTTAGAACAAAAACAAAGAATTCTAACCTCAAATGTACATGCAAACTTTTATTTTCTATGATCTGCCAATAATAAATAAGCCGCTCTATAATTTTTATTCCTGCCAATGAATTCTCATTATTGTTGAATTACAACTTTGCCTGGTTCTCTTATCGCTTTAGATAATATGATTACTCTTTATCACAAATAACATTCGATTTTACTTGAGTGGTACTTTGACTAGGCTGACTTTTCTTTCTATTTTTATAATTCTATTAAAGCTCAATAGTTTATTTTAAAAATATTTTGTGGTGCTAAAATACCACGTGACATAATGCGCCCTCTGGTTTCTGATACAAAACGATAATTTGTGAATATAATATAGTTTTATGATCCTGTTGGTTTTGGATCAGAGATCATACAAGTTACAAAGCCTGTTAATAGATCTAATGAGAAACTTGTCTCATAAAAGTTCAACAATAAATATAATAACAAATGAATTCAATTTTGATTATATACGCCTTATATCGGCTAATCTCCTACTACATACAATACATGAATATAAATCATCTCCTCCTCTACACAAAACATTAACATCTTTTTCGACTAGTACTTCCACCCTCAGCTAGAAGCAATTCTTTGCGGCAACACGCCATCAAAGTAATTTGAATGTTGGTGCAAAATCATTGCCAACCTAACAACACTATAATTCTCAGGCTTGTAAAATCTAACATTTCTCTTTTTCTCGATATCATATTGTGGCTTGTATATTTGATTTTTCTTTCTTAATCAATTTGAGCTTTATGTTTACACAATGAATAATTTTAATAGCTAACCTTTGGTAATTTATCAACAAGAAATCCTTAGTCATTTAAAACACATGAAAATTTGGCTTAATATGCTTTGGTTGAACAATGCAGTTTTATAATTTGGCAGATAATTTTACTCATTTTCTCCCTCTGGGTAACACATTAATAATAATAATAAAGTACTCTTTACAATATTTTTACATATAATTCACATTTTTATGGCACTTGAAGTTTCAGGGGTAAGCTATTTTGGTAGTTGGTGATTCATTAGACATTGGCCGCTTGTGATTCGTAACAGTGTACAATTGATTTGTTGGATTGTTCTTCATTGATTCATCTGTCGCCATTTTGTGATCTTTGATTTATACGGTAAGTTGGCTTTTAATTGGGATAATTATTATTCTATTGGTTTGTGAGTGATGATGGTGTTACAGATGGCTTCTAAATTTTCTATTTCTTTGTTTTTAGGCACTGGTTTTGCTGGTCGAAGTGGGTACTTGTCTGCTGGATAATTGTGTTTTTTTGCGTTCGTTAGGTACGTATTCAGTGAATGATAAGGCAAGTGACAGTTCAATCATAATATTATTATTTACCTCCTTATCTTTCAGTGTCTCGATAATATAGCTTGAGATTATAGGCATTGGACTTTGATTCTGTAAATAGTCTGCTGGTTCAGACAACCGATTCTCCATTAACTCCAAGATTTGGGATAGCCTAGAATATTTTACTTTGTCTATCCTGTACTTTTCTGGGTTTCAAAATGTTTTTGTAAATTCTATAATCCACTTTCTCAACATAAGACACGCCCTCATTCATCATTATATTGATAACACTTCCTCTAACTGACATCACAGCCATACTAATAATTACAACAAAATAGATCAACATACTTATTAAGCTCACAACATAACCTCTTAGTAAACAATAACCAGATACTCTTTCTTCCAATAAACAATTCATTCTTTCTTTCAATTTTATTGCACACAATTCATCTTTCAATACTTTCATATAATAATTTCTTCCTTTATCATCACAACCTAGTCTTGAATCTGTTATTATATTTTCATTAATTTTAAGCATATTCCTTTTCTTTATTCCGTAACTGCCATCACTACAGTAAGCTGCTTGCTTGAACCATGTGTGCTTCGGGTGCATGTTGGTCCCATTATCCCATACATTTCGGTGCCGGTACTCCTCTCTGCATGCTGCCTTCTTTTCCTGGTTGCTTGGTTTCTTGATATCCCTTTTGCGGTGCTTGAATTTAGCATGAGGACGATAACATCTCTTCCGGGGCCTTCCTTGTTGCTTCCTCCTGTGGGCCTTCCGGTGTTGGGTTCCATGTCCTACTCTGACATCGTCCTTTCGGTCACACTTTCTGCTTGTCTTGATGGCAGTTGGCTCCTTGAATTTAGTGTGCCGCGGGTGGATCCAATGATGCTTGGGTGGTGACTGCTCAAACCGGGTATGCTGTGGGGGTGCTGCATGCTGGTACTCAGGTTCAGTGCATGACTGTGGTTCATCATTTCTAGATTCGGTTATTGGCAATTCTTTAACTATTTCTGTGTTGATGCTGCATGTAGTTTTCAGTAGTGGATTGGTTACTAGTAGTAGATTTTCGGGAGGGAATAGTAGGCTTAGTATGAGTTGCTTTTCACAGACTGAGTTTGATGTACATTTGACTTCTTTATTTGGTGGTGGGTTATTTGTATGTTGATTTTGGGTTGCTTTTGTTGTATGTGCTACTGTGTAAGATGTATTTGTCCTGTTATGATTTTGATGTGTTTCACCTTGACTCTTGTGTCCTCCATCATGTTTATAATTATTCCCATTTAAGCGATCTCTGCCATCATAATATGCTCCTTTATCCTGTTGTTTACCATTGTGATATTGGGATCTATTTCTGGAATTATTTTCAAATGATTGACCTCTGTTATTATTTTCAGTGTATTTTTTACATCGAGCGTTTGCTCCAGCATTTGACATTTGATTCTCCCTATTATAATTTCCTCTAAAATGGTTGCTATTATGCTGAAGAGAATGATTGGGATTTCTTGCGTGATCGTTTACCTGACTTGATTCAGAAGTAACGGATTGGATACAATGTAAAAATGTTCTATCAGTTCTTTACAACTGGAAATGGAAGATACTGCCAGTGTCATGCGAACACGGAAGGGAAGCTTTTTGAATAGTATATTAGCTAGTGATGAGTCAGCTGAAGATTTGTCCAGTTGAGAATTCCTATACATTATGTTAGCCACAAATTCAGTATAAGAATGTCCGTCCACCTCTATTATCATATGTGCATGATATAATCTCTTATAGCACGTCCTTCTGTTTACATTTGCTCCAATATTGCTGCAGGAACTGGGAGAGGAAATCCTCCAGGCTCCTAATGTCTCGGACCCTGCTCTGGAAAAAAATCAGCGGCTCGCCAAGTAATAAACTGGACATTTGGAAACGCCACACTAACCAAGAGGTGGGTATCAACTCTTGAATGGCTCTTATTTGATCCACAAATGGTCTGGGTTGCATGTGACGGTAGGAGTTATCAAATTTTCCAAGATTTTGGAAAAGTTGAGTACTATTTACTAATTTAGTCAGCATATAATGCGTTTGACTGACTGGGATACTTTCCATGTGTGTCTCTATTCTGGAGACTCGTTCTTCATTTGCGGTCCATTTATCATTCATAGTTTTCCTATTCTCATTCCCTTTGTCATATAATTTGGTTAGCTTTAACTGTTGTCAGCCTATGGTATTCTCCAACATGCTGTATCTCTTGATTTAGTCCCCTCCTCCGTTAAGCTTGCTATACATGTCTGCACGTTACTCTGTTCTCTGACTATCTTTACTATTTTCTTATTATTTTCTTCTATCTTTGACTCTACTTCACAGTTATTTCCTAATACTTTTTTTATTATAGTTCCCATGATAGTGGTACCTAGCTCTTTGCCTAATATGTCCACCTGTTTTCCCACTTCCCTGGGTACCTCATCCAACCGCTCATTTACCTGACAGGTGACTTCATCCATATGGGTCTCCAACTCTTTTATGATTGTAGATTGCATGCCTACTTTAATATCCATCAGACTTTTCACTTCCTCTTTGAAGCTAGAACATTTTTCATCAATAGTTTTGACATCCTGTTTGACCGTTTTGATATCCTCTAGTACAGCTTTGATATTTTCTAGGATATTTTCTGTCCTTTTATCCTGGCTTGCTTGTATATCTTGTATATTATGCTTGTATTTTTTCTGTCTGCCCCTCTAAGGCTTGGCTGAGCATGAGTTTGAATTCGTTTATGGAATCATTTGCCATGAGATTGGTAGCATAACCGACTGAAGAGTCTAATGTGGTGTTGCGCTTTTCTAGGTTGGTGGTGGCAGATGGCGGTTGACTGGTCACATCGGGCGGCGATTGGGTGGCGGCATTCTCTGTTCCCTCGGTGATGCTTGGAGCGATCTGCGGAGACGTCAGTACCTGGTTGGACGCCCTCACTCCTTCATCTCCACCAGCTGGACTCTCATCGGTATTTATCTTATCGATGGCATTATCAATCCAAGTAGAAGACAATTGGGCCAGGTTTTGTGGGTCAAAATTGATGGAGCATACACTGCCTCCTTCTCTCTCCCGTGGAGTCTCCGCTATATTGTCCTGGGGTTGGTGATCGGCTGGTGTCATGGTTGTAGGGTTTTGGGGATGGTCGCTAATGTAGAAAATTTGCGAGTTAGCTGGAGACTGGTTCATGGTGACGATACGTATGGAATACTTCGAATAAGTTGCCAAATGTACTACCAAATTGCAGGAATATTAAAATGGACGTACTGACAGTGCCTATTTTGGATAAAATTGTGTGGTGTTAATAGTTTCAAGTGTCATGTACATATGTTACACAAAGATCATCCATGTGATCAAGGTATGATAGTAAACATGGAAAAAATTACTACTAATATAGCTCTTAAAATTTTAGGTAGGGTCTGATCTTCCTTAATATCAATAACATTCTTATATTTAAAATAGCCTATAACCCTGGTCAGCATACAATATTTAAATTCGAAGATCAAGATCAAAATTTTGCTATAAATTTTATGGAAATTTCCATCCAATTTTCTCTATTATTGAGAATTATGTTATCAAACTCATGTGATACAGTTTGTCTGTATTTATGCAGCTTGGAAAATTTCAACTTAATGAGCAACTCAATTATTTCAGCCAGAAACTTACAATAGATCATCAGATATATCTTGTTGAATCAACTTCAGATTATACTTCTTGCAGCTTTCAGTTTTATTAATAATTCTATTTCGCATTGATAGTAAGGTTGAGTAGGTAAGATTTTCATCATGCCTCATGTTCGTGGTGCCATTGTGTGAAGACGTGCTTCCTGGGGGGTTACCTCTTGTGATAGAGTCCCACGTTGTGCAGCCATTGTGTAAAATGGTAAATTGCAGATCCTTCACATGTGATGGGGTATTCTTGATATCTATAAGAGCGGTTGCTAAAATCCCTATTTTGCAAATAAATTTGCAAAAAAGTTAATACCATCTGACTCGCAAATATGCTGGGTTCAGACTGCAGCTCTAGCTCAGTGGTAGACACATGAATTTTCCAAATATAATTAATCACCACAGGGTTCAATGACTGGTGATCAATAATTCTTACTGCTGCTTCCGTGAAGTTCTTGAAGAATACCAATAAGGAAGTCAAAGATAATTGGTGACTGATTATCAGTAACCATATATTCAATCGAGAATAATGAAAACCAACTATGATCTTTCTAGTTGATTTTTAAAACGCTTATCATGAATACAGGTATTCACCAACTTACCCTTCTAAAATTCCTTGGAACTTACAACGCCAGTTCTTGAAGTTCTCTGGATCCTTATATGATATACTGTAGACTTATTAAGATAATTATCAGTAAGACCTTTCTGGCTGAGTAGTATTTCTATCATCAAAGGATGATAAGTAACGAATGCTCTGAATAAGATCAATATTAATTGATTCACTGATTTTATATGCTGCTGACAAATATTTCTTGGTACCAAGACAGCTCAAACTGTATATCACGAGATGAGTTAGGATATAATAAAAACTTCTATGGTTTTGTATGCTGACATAAAACATAAAATATACTCCCATAAAATAATATATATATAAAATATTCTTATATTATAATTCCAATATAATTTTATATGAATTCTTTAATAGTTTAACAATTATCACAAGGTTTATTAGCATTCACAGTTGTGAGCTGTAAACATTATAAATTTGTATTTAATACTGATACATGGACTTCAAGTCAATTCAGAATTCTACAACTTAAAACCTGTTCAGTCTGTAAATTTAACATGACATACTTCGATCAATGAGCAAATAATAATTAATAAAAATGACAATTCAATAATCTCAGGGTTTTATGAGTTCATGGCGTGCATGGAAGTAAGCTTCCTACATAAATCAAGTAAATCCATAAAACATTCTTAAAGACTATATGATAGCACTCAACATGTTGAGAATTTCTTAAACTTGAATTAATCTATATAGCGCTTTGATCAATTCCCCAATTCACTATTAAAGGCCGGCTAATGAGCTTGTTCTGAACAAAGCTCAGGCTAGAGCTACCAGAGGACTGTAATTTACTATTCAAATAATCAAATACAAACAAGGGGCAAAAGTTAATCTTCAATTTGAGCCAGGTTATTTGTACAGTTTAACTCTGCATTAACCCTTAAATGCCCAAGTTTTTATCAAATATTTTTTTTTTTACTTTTTCCTATGTTAGACGATAAAACTACTCTTAAAAACAACCAGAAAATTGAAAAAAAAAAATTTTCCACTCATCTCATAAAATATTTGAAAAAATTTCACGTTACCATATGGTAACACAGGGCGAATACCATATCAAATGATAAAAATTAGTAATAATTAATTATGCTCTTTATTTCTATCAATGTACATCCATATATGTTTGTAAATGATATTATATGTTTATTGATATGTATAGATATGTGAAAAAATCAATTTTTTTATATGAATACTGTAGAAGAAATGTCATTTTTTGTGTGATATTCCATAAAACATGGAATGCAAAGTCCTACATTGCACTTCTGACATCCAGTACGAACACTTCCAGTGCAATTGGGTCCCGCACATCTTCTTCTTTTATTACCCTCATTCTGGATGACGAAATGATCCAGTCTATCATACCGAAGATCCTCGAATGCAGGTGCTGCTTGTGGATGCATGCTTCTTCTTCCACCAACTTGAGGTTGAATTCCAAATGTTTTCAAATAAAACACTGCCACATTCCTTTTGAATTCCAGCTGAGACATTTTTTGCGGATGGGACATATTATAGAGATGCCAAGCATTCTGATAGCATACATCAAAACATCAGGAAAATATTGACCACCACCATTTCTTGCTGCGGACACTGACCCTGTAGCGATTGATATTTTCATCCATCAGATCAGTGCCACCCATAAACTTATTATACTCACTTATTAGATATGGGCGCTTGACTAAAACAGTTTTCTTATCTCTTTTTGAATACCTGTTCACATTGACGGTTTTGTCTCATAGAATTGTAAATAAGCTGGTTCCTTGTATCCTCTGCTGACTCCCATAATATCTCACACCTGGTAAGGAGTTGTAACCCGAAATTGTGAGTATCCCTAGAAAACACTTCAGTTCATCAATGGTGATATTTGGGTCTGCAATATTCTTGAATGCAGCATATTTTTTTATTTCCTCAAACATGATATGAAAAAGTTCTGCATCAAAAAAAAGTTCAAAAATCTCTACAGGAGAAAAATCAGAGTATTTTGAAAAATCACTTTCCGGAAAAGTTTGATCAAAGGAACAGAGAAAACAGAGTTTTTAGTCCACACCCGAGACGGAAGAGAATTCGGTTCTCTTCTACTATGTGTTTTCTTTCGTTTACTAGTAGATGATGATGCTGAGTCATCCTTGGCAGGATCGGAGGTCATGCGAGATGAGTCCACATCATATCCATCCCTCTCATCATTTGTGAATACAATCTCAGCATTAGCTGCCAGCTGTCTGCTGCTAAGATTGTCGATAAGCCCGCCTTCATCCTCATTTGCAGAGTCCTCATCTGATAATCCAGCAGCATCTGGTGGCTCAATGAAAATGCTGCTGACTGCGTCTCCTTGATATTCATCTGATGCTAGCTCATCGATGATTTCTGCCAGTGTCAGTGGCCTGAACATAACCAGAAAAACAAAGATCACTTTTCATGGTATTAGTAACCCATTTATCAAATAGAAAGAAATTTGACAATTTTCTATTTGGAATTCATTCATTGAGGTACTCAGCTATAATAGGAAATGCCTACTTATTACCCATATATGGGATATATTTTGTAAGAAACATTTCATAAAATGTCCATAATAATATACAACTTGAAACACAAAGCATATATTTTGATTACATAATCCAAAATTTGTGATACAAATAATATTGTAACAGTTGTAAGTGATTTTGCTTTGTTATTGAATTGATATGGTAAACGCCCCGTGTTACCATATGGTAACATCCAAATATAAATGCTTATAATATTGATAGAATTGGAGCAATCAAGCCAGGAATTTTTTTCCACCTTCTTGATCCTTTATTTGCAATAATCAATCACATAAGAACAATAATATTGATTACAATGAAGGATATAAATGACTTACCTGTGCATGTCAGACATAACCTCAATGAAGATTTTCAAACGTCCATAGATCACACTGAACAAAGAAAATGGCCGTCTAGTGACTGGAATCGTTTCTACAATCTCCCCCTTCCATTACGAATGATCACAGTGTTACCACAGCAATTCTACAAAATTAGAAAAATATCCCAATGTGTGCATGTTGCCTATTACCATATGGTAACACGGGGCGTTTAAGGGTTGAACAATAAAAAAGAGCAAAAACTCACCAGATTTATTCCAATCTTGACTACTTGCCCTTTGAAGCCTTTATTAGGTGTTGGGGTCAGGTTCAGGGTGGGACAAAATCGGCGAATAGACAGGTTATTTGCTTACGGGCTGCCTTCTTGTTGATTCTGTGTTCAACTTGCAGGTCATACACTCGTGTTACGTGTTTCGAACAAAGCTCAAACTGGATTCTTTATAAATTCAAATCCGATTCAAATTAATTCAATTCAATACTATTTATGCTGTTATATTCATAATTCACACACACGACACTCAAACAATTATTTACAAGAAATTTCCGATCGAAATTACATGACAAACACACAACAATGCACAACAATGGGGTGACGAGACAAGACCAACTAAAAACTAGGACAACAAGGCCAAAGCAGAAGGACGGTCTGCGCTGGCGCAAACACAAGCCTACTATTGGCAGAACTGCAGTCTGGCATTCTGGCGCTACAATTCGAATTCTCTGGCCAGACCATACCCCCGCCTCCGAAAAACTATTTTTCAGCCAAGTTACAAAACTGAAAAAAACATGGAAAGGAAAAATCCAGACATGCAAAAAAAAAAACAAAACACCAACACCAAAAAACAACACAAAAGAAAAAAATGTAACAATCACAACAACTATTGAGTTGGGAGTGGATAATTGCATTATTACTAGGTCGAATACAGAAGCAACAATTACACTTAAAGACACAAATACAAATAATAGAGCGAGCAGACAGTATCCAGAATTTCTGTCTGATCAAGGACAACAATAACGAAGGTCCAGCATGACAATTCTTGTTGTGATGATAATCAATTAACATCGATATGAAAGCGTCGGATTTTGGTAATATCATCTGATGACTAGTCTCAAATTCAAGTCCAGCATGAGACAAACGACCGCTGACGCGAATCACACCTCTATCAATGAATGGAGACAGGCGATGTAGGCGCATAGAAACTCCCTTCTCCCTTCTCCCTTCTCTAATTGAACAAATTCAGATGAAAAATGTATCTTCTGTACCACTTTCATAGATACCTCTCAGCAACATCGAAATCTGATTCTTCTGATTGGGGTAAGATTTGTAAGAATTTGAGAACAAGAATTACAATTCTCAAAAGACGACAATAATCTGAACAACGACCAATCAATGAATATATTGCATTGCTGTTACAATCAGGAGATTTTGTGACTGTCAACACTGACGGTTTTTTCACCTCTGGTGGATCCATGATCTCTTCCATTTGAGTTCGGACGGGCCAATCGCATTCGTCCTCTGCTATCCATGATGGACCTGAGAGCCACAACAGAATTTATTTATTTATTTATCTAGAAAGTTCACAAGCTCAACTGGTGATAAACCTCTGGACAAACAGTCAGCGGGATTCTCAATTCCGGCAACATGCATCCACTCCTGTATACAAGAATCCTGTATTTTTGCGACACGATTACCAACAAAAGTTGGCCATTTCGCGGATGGAGCATTAATCCAACACAAGGTGACTGTAGAATCAGAGAGTGCGACAATACGAGACACATTACAACGTTCACTAATAATAGTGACAACTGAATTCATGAGTTCTGCCAACAAGAGTGCCGCACACAACTCCAAACGAGGTATTGAAACAACTTTAGATGGTGCTACCTTGGACTTTGAACACAATAATACAACTCTTGGCTCCTCGCTCTTCTTCTGCAACTTCACATAGATAACTGCACCATAACCAGACAATGATGCATCACAAAAACCAATCAAACTGATGTGAGAATCCTGAAACAGACAACGTGATGTGGAACAGCAAATTTCAACAATAGAGGCAACTCTTTTTGACAATTCTCCCAAAGAGCGCAGATAGACTCAGGCGGCTTCTCTTCTCAATCCACTCCTAATTTCCACAGTTTCTGGACAAGACACTTTAGAAATAATGTAAACGGTGACAAGAGACCAAGTGGATCATAGATACGAGCCATCACTGACAGAATAGAATGCTTAGTAGCGACGACCTCACCACTCTTGACTGAAAACTGAAACAGATCAGTACTAGGTTGCCAATTCAATCCCAAGATAGCCAAGGAGTTGTCTGCTTCGAAATCCTTGTACGAAAACGATTTCTCTTCCTCCGAGAATTTCTCCAACATTGATGGTGAATTTGAAGTCCACTTGTGAGCGAGAAACCTCCTCCCTCAAACAGCTGCTTGGATGACGATACAGCTCCGCGGCCTCTGACTCTGTGGCGACAGATGTGACTAAGTCGTCCATGAACATGTCTCTTGGTATTCTCGCCTTGGCTGCTGGATAACGATTTCCATCCTCCTCTACAAGCTGGTGCACGGTGCGAAGCGCCAAATATGGAGAGCTTGAAACACCAAAAACCACACAATTGAGCTGATAAATTTCGATTGGATCCTCCAGCGAAAATCTCCATAATACACGCTGATAACGACGGCAGGAATCCTCCACTAATATCTGTCGATACATTTGTTTAATGTCGGCAGTTAGTGCGATTGGGAACAAACGAAAATTAACTAACAAAACAAAAATGTCTGCAATTTGGGACCAGCATGAAGAACCTGGTCCAATGACAAACCAGATGATGTTCTGGAACCAGCATCAAATACAATTCGGATCGGGGTGTAGTGCTGCTTGCTTTCACGATGGCATGATGTGGTATGTAGTAACCACCTCAGTCTGTCTGATCTGCTACAAACGACATGTGACCCTGACGTAGGTAATCGATCAATATTTCATGATATGAAAGAAATACGAGTATTGCTGTCAAGCTCTAGTCGTCTCTCCAAAGTCAGCAGTCTGCGTTCGGCAACAGCGTACAAATCTCCCAAGCTGCTGGGGGCTCTGCAAATGACAAGGCAACAACAAAACGACCAGAATTCACACGATGTACAGACTTCCGAAAATTTACCTCACACTCCAACTCTTCCGGTTTCAGTTGACAGCTTGGTGCAGGGCACGATTCCAACTCCCAAAAACGTTCCACAAAACTACCCAACGATGGACTACTAACGAATGGACTACAGATGGCTGTAAAACAATTCGACACTTGTTGAAGTGAGAATTGGTGCTCTCCCCATCAGAATGTGACCAAAGACACTATTAACAGTCATCAATTCGTGCAATTCACCTGTACTAGGACTCCCACGTAGCAATTGAGGAACTAACTCTGCACCAATGATGCCATCTATTCTACTAGGAAGGTAGAATTTGTCGTCAGCCAGTGTGAGATTTTCAAGATGATGAAGTTTGGATCTGTCGATTTCACAAGAAGGCAACTTGTCGATGACTTTATCTACCACTGTGGCATCCATCGAAAACTTGATGGTAGGATCCAACTTCGACTAAATCGACACACAAGTACGACCTCGAACTTCACTAGTACCACCACCGAATCCACGAACAACGGTTTTCATGGGCTGGAATGGTAGTCTCAAACGCCGAGACAATTTGAAGACACAACTCAAAGTTCAATGTTACACTCTTGCAATGATTTGCAAAGCTCCACTTGTGGTTGTCCGTCAATAGAACGTGTGAGGTGCTACAAGTACTTGGGCGTAATGCTCGACGACAACCTCAATTGGTCAGCACATATTGCATACATCAGAAACAGAGTTCGTAAGGCTATATTCTTGTTCTACAAGCTCAATAACATATTAAATCAGAAGGAACTCAGGAACATATATTTTGCATCCGTTCAGTCACTGATACAGGGTGGTATTATCTCATGGGGTGGATGCTATAAAACTAATTTGGAACCTTTAAAAGTAGCACAGAAAGCTGTTTTGAGAGTAGCATTGAAGAGAGACAGTAGATCCAACTCACATGACCCTATATACAGGTCAATGTTTTGGATATCAGGCAATTATTTGTGAAAAATGCACTAATTTATATGTATAAGCACCATTCTGATATTTTCATTAGAAATACCCACACATATCCCACCCGAACAGCGACAATTTCAGGAATAATAACACCTAGAATTAACAAAACATATTCATCCACAAACATTTATTACCGTACATAGTTCATATGCTTTTCAGGAATATTCCCAACAAACTCGGAGAATTTGATGCAGCATCTTTGGTAGTGTACAAAAAAATTGTGAATCTTTGGCTAAACGAAATAGGTGGGGATGGAACCAAAAATATCATTAGCTCAGTTTATAGGTTTATAGAGTTTTATACCCAACTTATTCTAGATGAAGCAAGTAGGCTACTAACTAGTGGACGTTCTCAAGCTCCGCTAAATTCTATTTTTCAATAAGATAAACTAAATTTCAAATCTCTTTATTTCTTTACTATCCTTACCTGTTAAGTTCTCATTCAAGTTTCATCTTAATCATTTAATCCAGATTCACCCTTACTCACAGGCAATAGCCTATGTAAGGGTATTTCTCATTGCGGTGCTTTTCCATGTGGATCATCTGAGTTTTCTTGTGGTTGTTGTTAAGTTGTCTGTTGTCTAATATAATCAGTGTTTATTGACTTTTGTGTTGTAGTAATTGCTGGTGGGGTATTTTCAGGGGGGATTAGAATGCTTAAAAGTGATTGTTGTTGACGGGTTGGTTGTGGTGCATGGTTGGCTTTATTCCTTGGTGGCAGTATTGTAGTGGTGGATCGGTTCTTTTTGTAGATTAATTTGTGTTGCATGATCTATTGTACCAATAGTTCTTATTTGAATTGGTGGTGGATTGTGATTGCTGTTCTGTGAAATTTTAAATTGTCTATTGTTGTATTTATTTATTCTATTCAGGTCATCCTGGTACGCCCCTCGTCTTGATGGTGGCTGGTGATGATGAATATGTTGTTTATGAACATTTTTGTGATGCTTATAATGTTCGATCCTGACTGATTGTATACAATGCAAACTGTTGATTAACTCTGTACAATTGGAAATGGGTGTTGTGACAAGTGCTGTTCTCACATGAGATGGTAACCTCTTCAGTATGATGTGAGTTGAAGTAGTATCTGCCATGGGCTCGTCTAGTCAAGAGTTTTAGAATTGTATATTCATTACAAATTCGGTGTAGGTCTGGCTGCTTCTATGATTGGATCTACATGATATGATGTCTGTTAACGCATTTAATTGTCTAAATTTATCCCAATACTGTTCCAGGAAAGCTGCGATGAGCTCTTCTAGTGACGAGAATTCATGGATCCTTCTCTGGAAGAACAACAGAGGTTCACCGCACAATAAGCTGGCTAGCTTGAAACGCCACATATTCAAGTATGATTCATACTCAAGAGGTGAGTACTAGATTTTGTACTGCTTTAATTTGATCTATGAATTGTTTGGGTTGTAGATAGCGGTCTGTATTATCAAAACGACCTAATCCATTGAAACCGTGCAAAATATCAAACGTTGCTTTGGGGATAGGCCCTACATTCTCGTGTGGAAATTGATGTACCTGACTCTCGAGTTGTACTAACTTCTCTTGGGCTTGTTTCCAATGACCAGTAACTTCCGTTTCATTATCTACTACCTCAGCATTCAATTTAGATCAAAATAATTGCTGTTCTTCAACGGCTGTCTCCAATGAATTAGCTTACATAGTACTTTGTTTTGATTGATATCAGTATTATTTGTGTAAATATACTATTCTGTTGTTAATTCTTGGAGATAAGTTGACTATTGTTCCTATTTACTGTTGAGGTTATGTCCTTCATTTTATTTTCTATTTGTTCCTGTGCATCTTTCTGAATATCGGTTTTTAATGCTTGGCCTAGTGTTTGGATTTGTTTTTGTGAAGTTGTTAAGTAGTCTATTCTTTCATTTATTTGACAGGTAACTGTATCCGCCCTTACTTCTAGGTTTTTGATAGTACCGGCCTGTGCATCTGACTTCAAATATAAAGTAGTCTTGAGCTCTTCCCTATAATTTTCTATTTTGTTGTTTAATGCATCTACTTTCACTTCTACCACCTGTGTAGCCTCTTTCATATCCATATTCATCCTTACCGACATATCCTCCATTGATTCATTCACTTCCTTCATTTCTGCTTTTACATCTTTTGTTACTCTGGCCATCGTTTTTCCTAAAATGGTAGAGAATGAATTGAGAACCCCCTCCAATATAATCCTCCTTATTGACTCTTGGGAGATGTTTGACAGTTCATTAATATTTCCAGGATCCATGGCGGTGACTGGAGACAGCTGGGCAGTGGACTCCATTGCGCTCCCCTCAGCATCGGCTACCGCTACCTCCGCCGTCAGCAGTGTGTCTGCTACATCAACGTGCGCGGATGAAGAGAGACTCATTTTAAAATGATAATTATTGTCAAATATCAATGAAAGTGGAAAGTTCAGCCAACAAGGCCTCTATATTTGTCGACAGGATGGAGTTTACAATAAGTGTCAGTGAGAAAGTCTTTTAGTGAAAGTGATAAAAAATTTTAAAAACCATGGATAACAACCAGGTATGCCATAAGACTTATTATTAATCTAGGACATTATATCTCTATTCATGATATTTCTATACCTGAGTAATCAAATTTCCTATTATACTCATGACTGTGCTCTCCTTGGCCTTTATTAATACTACTCAATAAATCATATTCTCTCTATAGTGACTTCTCTTTAACAGTGATATTACTTGTAGAACAATTTTCACAAGTCAGTAATTGTCAACTAAATTTATCTTGATAATTAACTCCTGCCAGCCTACTATGATAGAAAGTTCTTATTAATCATGATACTGCCAATAAAACAATTCTTCTTAAATTTGCTTGCTGAGTTCACAACTTTCATTGACTTCCCCAAAAACAATGTTCTGAATTCATAAAATGCAATTGCATAACAAGCCTCTTGCCAATTATAAAAAATATTCCTCATTAGTGTGGCCAAAAAATAATAAACATTATTCATACAATAAAACATCTATAAAATAAGGGCCCATAAAATGACATAAAATAACAATAATAAGGTAATTACCCTCTTTTACACCACTTGCTTGTTGTTGGTGGGATTACAAAATAATTTCCCTTTGCCTATCCTGCATTCATGACAAATCCCGTTCACTATATTGACTTGTTCTTTGACATACATTCTCGATTTATTCAATAATATAATTTTAGTGTGTGTGTGTGTGTGTGTGTGTGTGTGTGTGTGTGTGTGTGTGTGTGTATGTGCGTCTGTGTACAATTCCAGGAGCTCCGCCACATCTATGCAAAGTTTGATTTAAGATTCCCAATTATCAGGCTTCAGATACAATTTAAACGAACGATTCCAAGTCGAAAAGATTGAGCATGAAAATCTCTACAATGTTCAGTAGCATTTTCACCTCAAATTCAAAATAAGCTCGAAATTCCAGAAAATGTTATTATTTCAATTGCAAACTATTGATTCCATTGAATCATTCACTGTGAAGAGATAGCAGACCTCGTGTGTCTCCAGCGTTATTGTCCTGTCACCAGCTGGATTGGGTTCTTTGAATAGTAGACTTGAGATGCGCGTGAACACTAGTGTCAGGTGACAAATTTTCATAACGGTAAGGAAAGTTGTGTGGGTGCGCCACACACCGGTTAATTAAGAATCTATATGCAAAATTCCAAAAGACATTCGTTCTAACTTGGCTATCTTTAATACACATTAGCATGCCTGCTTATTATTTGATAGTTTGAGAACTTCAGCGTTAAGTTTATGTGTGGTTGAAATCCAAAGTACGCCATTTCTATCTATTGAACCTATAAATTTTTTAATATGTTATGATATATTACTGTTCATTTGATAATATTGTTGTTCAGATTGTAACTATACTATTGATGTGTTATTTGAATTTTTACTTTCCTTGCCCTATTACCATAGGTAAGGAAAGTATTGCTTTCCAAAAAAATTTAAGGTACCCTAATTTCATGTTTTCTATATGTTTCATTACTCTCCTTGCCCTATTACCATAGGTAAGGAGAGTATTGCTTTCCGAAAAAAATTAAGGTACCCCAATTTCTAAATTTCTATACGTTTCAAGGTCCCCTGAGTCCAAAAAAGTGGTTTTTGGGTATTGGTCTGTATGTGTGTGTGTGTGTGTGTGTGTGTGTGTGGTGTGTGTGTGTGTGTGTGGTGTGTGTGTGTGTGTGTGTGTGTGGTGTGTGTGTGTGGTGTGTGTGTGTGTGTGTGTGTGGTGTGTGTGTGTGTGTGTGTGTGTGTATGTGCGTCTGTGTACAATTCCAGGAGCTCCGCCACATCTATGCAAAGTTTGATTTAAGATTCCCAATTATCAGGCTTCAGATACAATTTAAACGAACGAAGTCGAAAAGATTGAGCATGAAAATCTCTACAATGTTCAGTAGCATTTTCACCTCAAATTCAAAATAAGCTCGAAATTCCAGAAAATGTTATTATTTCAATTGCAAACTATTGATTCCATTGAATCATTCACTGTGAAGAGATAGCAGACCTCGTGTGTCTCCAGCGTTATTGTCCTGTCACCAGCTGGATTGGGTTCTTTGAATAGTAGACTTGAGATGCGCGTGAACACTAGTGTCAGGTGATGAATTTTCATAACGGTAAGGAAAGTTGTGTGGGTGCGCCACACACCGGTTAATTAAGAATCTATATGCAAAATTCCAAAAGACATTCGTTCTAACTTGGCTATCTTTAATACACATTAGCATGCCTGCTTATTATTTGATAGTTTGAGAACTTCAGCGTTAAGTTTATTCAATTGCTTGAAATTGTGTGGTTGAAATCCAAAGTACGCCATTTCTATCTATTGAACCTATAAATTTTTTAATATGTTATGATATATTACTGTTCATTTGATAATATTGTTGTTCAGATTGTAACTATACTATTGATGTGTTATTTGAATTTTTACTTTCCTTGCCCTATTACCATAGGTAAGGAAAGTATTGCTTTCCAAAAAAATTTAAGGTACCCTAATTTCATGTTTTCTATATGTTTCATTACTCTCCTTGCCCTATTACCATAGGTAAGGAGAGTATTGCTTTCCGAAAAAAATTAAGGTACCCCAATTTCTAAATTTCTATACGTTTCAAGGTCCCCTGAGTCCAAAAAAGTGGTTTTTGGGTATTGGTCTGTATGTGTGTGTGTGTGTGTGTGTGTGTGTGTGGTGTGTGTGTGTGTGTGTGGTGTGTGTGTGTGTGTGTGTGTGTGGTGTGTGTGTGTGGTGTGTGTGTGTGTGTGTGTGTGGTGTGTGTGTGTGTGTGTGTGTGTGTATGTGCGTCTGTGTACAATTCCAGGAGCTCCGCCACATCTATGCAAAGTTTGATTTAAGATTCCCAATTATCAGGCTTCAGATACAATTTAAACGAACGAAGTCGAAAAGATTGAGCATGAAGATCTCTACAATGTTCAGTAGCATTTTCACCTCAAATTCAAAATAAGCTCGAAATTCCAGAAAATGTTATTATTTCAATTGCAAACTATTGATTCCATTGAATCATTCACTGTGAAGAGATAGCAGACTTCGTGTGTCTCCAGCGTTATTGTCCTGTCACCAGCTGGATTAGGTTCTTTGAATAGTAGACTTGAGATGCGCGTGAACACTAGTGTCAGGTGATGAATTTTCATAACGGTAAGGAAAGTTGTGTGGGTGCGCCACACACCGGTTAATTAAGAATCTATATGCAAAATTCCAAAAGACATTCGTTCTAACTTGGCTATCTTCAATACACATTAGCATGCCTGCTTATTATTTGATAGTTTGAGAACTTCAGCGTTAAGTTTATTCAATTGCTTGAAATTGTGTGGTTGAAAACCAAAGTACGCCATTTCTATCTATTGAACCTATAAATTTTTTAATATGTTATGATATATTACTGTTCATTTGATAATATTGTTGTTCAGATTGTAATTATACTATTGATGTGTTATTTGAATTTTTACTTTCCTTGCCCTATTACCATAGGTAAGGAAAGTATTGCTTTCCAAAAAAATTTAAGGTACCCTAATTTCATGTTTTCTATATGTTTCATTACTCTCCTTGACCTATTACCATAGGTAAGGAGAGTATTGCTTTCCGAAAACATTAAGGTACCCCAATTTCTAAATTTCTATACGTTTCAAGGTCCCCAGAGTCCAAAAAAGTGGTTTTTGGCTATTGGTCTGTATGTGTGTGTGTGTATGAGTGTATGTGCGTCTGTGTATACGTTATCTCGTCTCCCAATCAACGGAATGACTTGAAATTTGGAACTTAAGGCCATTACACTATGAGTATCTGACACGAACAATTTCAATCAAATGCAATTCTAGATGGCGGCTGAAATGGCGAAAATGTTGTCAAAAACAGGGGTTTTCGCGATTTTCTCGAAAACGGCTTCAACGATTTTGATCAAATTTATACGTAGAATAGTCATTGATGAGCTCTATCAACTGCCACAAGTCGCATATCTGTAAAATTTTCAGGAGCTCCACCCCATCGATGAAAAATTTGATTTTTGATTACCAAATATCAGGCTTCAGATACAATTTGTACAAAAAAATCCAAGTGGAAAAGATTGAGCATGAAAATCTCTACAATTAATGTTCAGTAACATGTTCACCTAAAATTCAAAATAAGCTCGAAATTCGAGAAAATATTATTATTTCAATTGCAAACTGTTGGTAACTGTTAATTCTATTAAATGATTCACTATGAAGAGATAGCAGACCTCGTATGTCTCCAGCGTTATTGTCCTGTCACCAGCTGGCTCAGATCTTTGTTTATAAGTAGACTTGAGATGCACGTGAACACTAGCGTCAGGTGATCAATTCTCATAACGGCAAGGAAAGTTGTGTGAGTGCGCTACACCAGATTTTTAAGCTTGTAAATTGAATAATGAACTTGTGTGTAATAAGTTATTGAAGTTTATTTTCAAAGTTTAATTGATAACTTTCTCACCCTTGGGTTTTCCATTGAATATCTTCCTCACAAACATATCAACTTTTTCCAGTAAATAGGGGTCAGCATGATCCTGCAACAAATAAACTATTTGTAAAACGCATATGTTTTATAATTTCTGCTGTATAGATTTCTTTGAACTCAGCTGCTGTGTGAAAAATTGAAATTTAATTCATAAATTGAAATTATATAAATCACAACTACTGGATTGGTTCAATAAGATCAATTGGTATAGTGATAACAAAGTGATAATGGAATGCGCCCACTTCAGTTGACAATTCTTTAGGTTATGCAGATTATGCCACAGCTACAACAGACTATACAATATTATTCTATACTAGGTACAAGAATGTGTATAGTTAGAGCTATATGTACCATACCTAGCGGTTTTTGCACTGGCGGCAGAAGAGTCAGCGGGGCAGGAAGCTCTCTGATTGGCTGATTTTCAGCGCATTACTTGAAATTTGGAACGTAAGGTCCTTACAATATGAAGATCCGACACTAACAATTTCGATCAAATGCGATTCAAGATGGCGGCTAAAATGGCGAAAATGTTGTCAAAAACAGGGTTTTTCTCGAAAACGGCTCCAACGATTTTGATCAAATTCATATTTTGAATAGTCATTGATAAGCTCTATCAACTGCCACAAGTCTCATATTTGTAAAAATTCTAGGAGCTCCGCCCCATCTATGCAAAGTTTGATTTTAGATTCTCAATTATCAGGCTTCAGATACAATTTAATCCTAACATTCCGAGTGGAAAAGATTGAGCATGATAATCTATACAATTAATGTTTGGTAACATTTTCACCTAAAATTGGAAATAAGCTCGAAATTCGAGAAAATGTGATTATCCAATATTGCAAACTCTTGGTAACGGTTGATTCTATTGAATGATTCACTATGAAGAGATAGCAGACCTTGTGTGTTTTCAGCGTTATTGCCCTGTCACCAGCTGGCTCAAATCTTTGAATAGTAGACTTGAGATGCGCGGGAACACTAGCGTCGGGTGATCAATTTTCATTGAGGAAAGGAAAGTTGTGTGAGTGCGCCACACCAGATTTTTTGTCATTCATTTCCTTTTATGCAGTAATATTCTATCATTCTTGGTTGTTCGATAATACACTTAGGCTATAATATAGACATCAATAGGAGAATTATAAGGAGTGAAATCGTGTTATTTCGAGAACCGAAATTAGTATTTTATTCCCTTAGAATGTTCATGTTCAAATGTAGAATGATTATATTGTGCTTCCATTTTTATTCAGCTGTAACTCTGTATTGTATTTGTATGACTTGTCCGTGAGCAAATAAAATGAGTATTTATTTATTTATTTACTCTTTCTATTAATTCAAAAAATATCCTACAATTTTTAATCTTGGTAATCTGATATTACAGCACAAACAAAGAATGTTCCTCTTGTGCTATGAGGAAGAATCCGGCAACAAAGAATTGCAATTGAATTGACTGCCTGACCGTACGAGATCGCGATTTTGCTGGAGGCAATGTGCGAGTGGAATTCAGCTAAAAGAATTCAGGAGAGTAGGGTGGGTGGAACGGTAAAGCGGGAAAATAGAAGGAGAAAGACGGAGAATAGAAGAAATAGAAAGAGATGTTGTAGCGGGTGGTATCAGGCTCATCGACATGTCCAGTAGTATTTTGTTAAGCCAAGGCAGGAAGTCAAAACACAAAGGTAGCCGACAGAATCCAAATAGCGGGCATATCTCGCATTGAGTGAGTCTCCTTTTAATCAAACAGTTGTCTTTGAACTCTTCTGTCACAAAAAAAAATCAAACTGAACCAAAACTCAAAAGCCGAGGACAATGATGGCGTTACAAGGGTAAAAAACGTGATTGCCACGTAAGAGAACAATTTCGGGGTTGCTGAAAGGGAGCTAATAGTGAGTTAAAAATGTCGCATTCCTAGGAATGCTACAATATTCAGTGAGCCGTTATCAAAATTGACTGTTTGTGTGTTACATCCTTTTTCCAGTGAAAATGCTTCATTTTAACTCTTGCAGCAATCAATCAACAATTATTTTTATTGTCTATAAAACTTGTTGAATGAGAATTGATATTGATTTTCATATTCGGAGTTGATATTCTCGCTCCTAGTGACCTGATAGAAAATATCGATGCACAGATATCACCCATCAATAGGTCTGAAAATTTGTCCTGCAATAAAAATAAATGTATTATTTTATGAATGTTCTATCATTTGGTCTGAAGATGCTTGTAATATTACGAAAAAGGGCAACATAATATTAAAAGCCGTGAGATCTCAGTTTCTGATTCTCGGTCAGAATCCATAACAGATGCACTCACTTGTTGCTTATATCAGTATGAACAAGCATAATTTCTAATCTGGTTTCAGAGTTGAAAATGTACACCAGCAGAAGAAATCAAAGTTAGGTTAGATTCAGGTGTATTTGATTTGAAATTGGTGCGTTTTTATAAGGTTGAAAAACAACTCAATTATTGTGAAGAAAAACAATTAAAACCCAAAAGCAGATTTTTGGTCTTGCTCAATACTACACTCAGAAACCCTGAAGATATAGGAAAGATTGTAAGTGGGTGGATACGTTATCTGTAATTGAATACGGCGGAATTTTTCTTGATTAGCCAACACTTTGTTGGTAATATTCACTTAGTTGCCGCTATATATGTGTTTTTTATGTACTTACTGAATCGTATTCGATGTTTCAACTAGTGCATTTCTAGTCAAAAAGAAAATATATAAAATACTATCAGAGGGAGATCTAGTAACCAGACCTGAATAATAGCTTCTCTCGAAACGGTAAACCAACTTTAAATAACTATTCTACTTCCGAAGATATATTGTCCTACAAAGAAATAAGATTCGTGAACCGCGGATTAAATGCGCAAATTTCAGAGAGTAAGATTGATTGATTGATTGATTGAGTACTTTATTTATGTAGATTACAATATATACTGGCTTATACACTTATATACAATAGCTTACAATACAGCAAAATTATAGATGAATTTACATAATATAGACTAAGAAAATAATTATTGAACTGTATATGATATGAAAAAGCAATTTGTAATATAATAACTATAGATAATAATCATATTGTTATGCATCTACATAAATTGGCGGAGCTTTGGACATATCAATGTCCATTCTTCGGGAAGAATATTAAAAATATCCTCCCCACTAACTCTCTACCAAAACGTTAATTTCGTTATTTAAACTAAGGATTTATTTATTAATGGAAATATTGTAAAAGTTTTAATCAATATGAATATTAAGAGAAAAAAAAAACAGAAAATTGATAGAGTAAAATAATTATATAGGTAGATAAGATCAAATAATTGATTAATAAAATGAAGTAGGCTGAAAGTAGTAGGGGTAATCAACTTTCAGTAATATACAGCAGTATGCAGTGGATAATTGAAATAACATGAGTTTATATAATATATATATATATATATATATATATATATAATATATATATATATATATATACAATTCGTTCTATAACATGGTTTAAAGGTTTGTATTTGTGGGATGGGTGGGGGATGGATGTCATGTGATCGTTCTAGGGCCGGACAGTTTCAGTCATTTGTTCCAAAAGATGTTTTTTTAAAGTTAGGATGAAGCTCGCTCGGCTCTCGATGGACCTGATAGAAACAGGAAGTGCATTCCATGCACGACAGGCACTGACTAAGAAGGATTTTGTGAAAATAGTAGTTCGATGATTGGGTATCCTTAAAGTACTTTCTCCGGTTCTAGTATGTGAAGCATCTATCCTCCTACCTTCAGAGACAAATTTGAAATCATCTTTAAAATAGTTCGGATTACCGTATATCAAGATATCTCTAACAAGCTTGACTATTCGAAAAAGCCTCTGATCGGGAAGCTTTAATGTTGAACTAGCAATGTGGGCTGGGGTGATATGATCATGGCGTTGGAGAGAGTAGACGAAACGTAGACAATAATTTTGGCAACGCTGTAGTTTATCATTCAGAGTGACTTGCATATCGTTAAGAACAGAATTACAATACATTAAATGTGGGAAGATGAGAGATTGAACCAATAATAATTTAATGTTTCTAGGGAGGATATCGTGCATTTTCTTCAATGCATGCATGGCTGAGAATACCTTTTTACAAGTTTTGTTCACTTGTTCTGACCAGTCAAGAGTATTATTCATAATAATGCCTAAATTTTTAACTGAGCTACAGTAAGGAATGTCATTACCGTCTACACTAATTTTGTGAATCGATTCAAGGTCAATATTGTTTATAAGACGAGAATATCCAATTATAATGGGTTGTGTTTTGATGGGATTAAGCTTAAGGCCATTTTTCTTTGTCCATTCCACTATCGAATTGATATCCTGATTCATTATTCCAACTGTTTCATTAATTTTTGTTATGGGACAGCTTAAATAGATTTGAAGGTCGTCTGCATAAGTATGGAAACTGGAGAATTTGATAATGGAAGAAAGGTCATTAGCATACAAAGTGAAGAGGAGAGGGCCTAAAATTGAACCTTGTGGTACTCCATGCATAACGTTTTTCCAAGTTGACTTTTTGTCACCGACAGATACACATTGTTTCCTACCTAATAGATAGGATTTAAACCAAACTAACGAGTTGTGACTGAAACCAAGAATAGCCAACTTATTCAGAAGGACTGTATGATCAACAGTATCGAATGCTTTAGAAAAATCAAATAGGGTGAGGATGGTGCATTTTCTTTGGTCCATAGCTAACCTTATATCATCAGTGACACGAAGCAGAGCTGTCTCAGTTGAATGGAATTTTCTAAAGCCTGATTGAAAGTTATGAAGCTTACTATTGTTGTCTAGAAATTTTACAACTTGAGCATGAATGAGTCTTTCTAGCACTTTGGACAATGCAGGTAAAATACTGATTGGTCTAAAATCCTCAACTTTATTGGGTGATGGAACTTTATTTAGAGGGCGAACCAGAGCAAACTTCCAGTTTTCAGGGAAAATGCCTTCTTCAAGTGACTTGTTGAAAATGTATGTAATGGTTGGTAAAACAGCAAATAACATCTTCTTGATAAATTTAATAGGAATTTTGTCTACACCCATAGCATTACTATGAATACGTTGAATTGCTCTGAAAGTGTCTTCTTCTGAGATTGGATGGAAATGAAATTGATCAGTGATTGGTAAATCTAAGTTTGTAACCTGCTCTTCAAGATCATCAATGTGATTAGCAATGACAACTTCGTCGCGTTGGTTAGAGTGTGAAACGAAATGGTCATTTATATTATTCAATGGTAAGTCAATTTGTGGATTCGATTTCTCTTTGCCAAGCCCGAATTCTTTTATTCCCTGCCAAAGTGATTTAGAGTCTTGTCTATTGTTTGTCATAAACGAATTCAAGTACCTAATCTTTGAGTTCCGTAATTCCTGTTTAACCCTATTTCTAAGGCTCCTATACTCTATCAAACTGTCCAAGTCAAATGTCTTTTTAAATTTTCTATGTGCTTTGTCTCTACGTCCCATCATCTTAAGTATGTCTTCAGTCATCCACGGTACTCGTCGTTTTCTATTAATCCTCCTTGTCACATAAGGTGCATGTTTGTCATACAAAGTCAAAGTCCAATTCTCGAAAGTCTTGACCATGTCATCAACTGAGGGTAATGCTTCAATTTGATGCCATGGAGTCTGAGCCACATCAGTCAGGAAGGCGGCTTCATCAAAGTTTTTGAAGTCTCTATAAGTGATAATTTTCTGTTCTGGCTTGGGTATCTTATGGGAAAGTACACAGTAGATCAAATCATGTCTAGAAATAGCTGGGACTGAGATTTGGCCTGCTTGAACAACCTCATTGGGATCACTAACAATGAGAAGGTCAATGAGTGTGTCTGATTCATTAGTATGATGAGTTGGATCGAGAGGTAAAATAGTCATGTTTAGGCATTGGAAAATTGTAGTCAGTTGAAAGTAGTCAAAGTTACGATTTGTCATGTTCAAGTCGGTGTTCATATCCCCCATAACTAGTATACGGTTATAACAAGGCATAAGAGAAAGCAAGGCACTTTCGAAATCTGTGAAATGACCTATTTTTGGTGGGCGATAACAGATACCAACGAGTAATTTATCAGTACTAGATAAGGATAATTCAAGTAGCATAAACTCTGGTCTGGAACAATACTCTTGTTTAGATGTGATTAAAACTTTTGTTTTGATACCTTCTTTCACATAAATTGCTACACCCCCACAAGCTTTATTTAATCTATCATTCCGGAAAAGATTATATCCAGGCAATGCAACAAAATTTGATGAAATACTAGGCTTCAAAAATGATTCGGAAATTCCGATTATATTGAAGTCCTGAAAACGGAAGATTGCTCTGAGTTCATCAATGTGGCAACTGAGGGATTGTACGTTAAGGTGAGCAGCCTTGAAAAGTTTTTTGAAAGAGTGGAGCTTATTTGCTAGAAACATACCTGCGTCATTATTACTATTATTGAAATAATCATACCTACTTGAGGGCGAGCGAGCTGACGTGTCAGTGAGAGGCATCATGGAAGCAGCAGACCAATCGTGAACCGACCTCAGAACAACACATGACGGGGAAAATGGGGATGAAACTGATAAAACTTAACCTAAATGAAAAAGTCTCTTGATTCGAGTGCATTCAGCATGCCTTGACAGTTCGGCTCCCTTCACTATTTAAAGCACTAGTTCAAAACAAAATTCACTAAACACAATAAGATGTAGATGTGTGGAGTTCCGGTGATGAATAATCCTAATGGTGAATAAGACGAAGATTGAGGAAGAACTGGTAGTGGGAGATCTGGTCCAAGTGGAGATAGAGCGAGTAGGTATCCAGTAGTGGAAGAATCGGGTCCAAGTGGAGGTAAGCGAGAAGGAATCCAGTAGTGGAAGATCGAGTCCAAGTGGAGACAGAGAGAGATGGAATCCAGTGGTGGAAAATCGAGTCCAAGTGGAGATAGAGAGAGATGGAATCCAGTAGTGGAAGATCGTGTTCATGGTGGAGATAGAGCGAAATGGGATCCAGTAAAAACTGAAAAAGAGAAGAAAAAGCCAGCAGAAAAACGAAAAATCTTTGAAGAAAGTTATCAATTGAGAAAAGATACATAATACAACTGATAATGAAATACTATCCCCTAAATTGAAGGATTAGTAGACTTGAGATGCGCGGGAACACTAGCGTCGGGTGATCAATTTTCATTGAGGAAAGGAAAGATGTGTGAGTGCGCCACACCAGATTTTTTGTCATTCATTTCCTTTTATGCAGTAATATTCTATCATTCTTGGTTGTTCGATAATACACTTAGGCTATATAATATAGACATCGATAGGAGAATTATAAGGAGTGAAATCGTGTTATTTCGAGAACCGAAATTAGTATTTTATTCCCTTAGAATGTTCATGTTCAAATGTAGAATGATTATATTGTGCTTCCATTTTTATTCAGCTGTAACTCTGTATTGTATTTGTATGACTTGTCCGTGAGCAAATAAAATGAGTATTTATTTATTTATTCACTCTTTCTATTAATTCAAAAAATATCCTACAATTTTTAATCTTGGTAATCTGATATTACAGCACAAACAAAGAATGTTCCTCTTGTGCTATGAGGAAGAATCCGGCAACAAAGAATTGCAATTGAATTGACTGCCTGACCGTACGAGATCGCGATTTTGCTGGAGGCAATGTGCGAGTGGAATTCAGCTAAAAGAATTCAGGAGAGTAGGGTGGGTGGAACGGTAAAGCGGGAAAATAGAAGGAGAAAGACGGAGAATAGAAGAAATAGAAAGAGATGTTGTAGCGGGTGGTATCAGGCTCATCGACATGTCCAGTAGTATTTTGTTAAGCCAAGGCAGGAAGTCAAAACACAAAGGTGGCCGACAGAATCCAAATAGCGGGCATATCTCGCATTGAGTGAGTCTCCTTTTAATCAAACAGTTGTCTTTGAACTCTTCTGTCACAAAAAAAATCAAACTGAACCAAAACTCAAAAGCCGAGGACAATGATGGCGTTACAAGGGTAAAAAACGTGATTGCCACGTAAGAGAACAATTTCGGGGTTGCTGAAAGGGAGCTAATAGTGAGTTAAAAATGTCGCATTCCTAGGAATGCTACAATATTCAGTGAGCCGTTATCAAAATTGACTGTTTGTGTGTTACATCCTTTTTCCAGTGAAAATGCTTCATTTTAACTCTTGCAGCAATCAATCAACAATTATTTGTATTGTCTATAAAATTTGTTGAATGAGAATTGATATTGATTTTCATATTCGAAGTTGATATTCTCGCTCCTAGTGACCTGATAGAAAATATCGATGCACAGATATCACCCATCAATAGGTCTGAAAATTTGTCCTGCAATAAAAATAAATGTATTATTTTATGAATGTTCTATCATTTGGTCTGAAGATGCTTGTAATATTACGAAAAAGGGCAACATAATATTAAAAGCCGTGAGATCTCAGTTTCTGATTCTCGGTCAGAATCCATAACAGATGCACTCACTTGTTGCTTATATCAGTATGAACAAGCATAATTTCTAATCTGGGCTCAGAGTTGAAAATGTACACCAGCAGAAGAAATCAAAGTTAGGTTAGATTCAGGTGTATTTGATTTGAAATTGGTGCGTTTTTATAAGGTTGAAAATCAACTCAATTATTATGAAGAAAAACAATTAAAACCCAAAAGCAGATTTTTGGTCTTGCTCAATACTACACTCAGAAACCCTGAAGATATAGGAAAGATTGTAAGTGGGTGGATACGTTATCTGTAATTGAATACGGCGGAATTTTTCTTGATTAGCCAACACTTTGTTGGTAATATTCACTTAGTTGCCGCTATATATGTGTTTTTTATGTACTTACTGAATCGTATTCGATGTTTCAACTAGTGCATTTCTAGTCAAAAAGAAAATATATAAAATACTATCAGAGGGAGATCTAGTAACCAGACCTGAATAATAGCTTCTCGAAACGGTAAACCAACTTTAAATAACTATCCTACTTCCGAAGATATATTGTCCTACAAAGAAATAAGATTCGTGAACCGCGGATTAAGTGCGCAAATTTCAGAGAGTAAGAGAGAGTGAGAGAGAGCATTATAAAAAATTCTGAAATTTATTGACATGATTCCAACTTTCTTCTATTGCCACTTGAGAATGTGCAACGATTAGGAGAATTTGGCGGCGGAAGTAATTTAAAAACTTTGTTCTGCGTTTTTCTCTTTATCGGAAATTTGTTGTGCATCAGTTTTGTGGTTTCTTAGGGTGGGAGAAAATTGGTGTAGTGTAATCTTGGATTCCGTGTAGTCAACAATTCAACGTTAACCGATATACATTGTTCACCAACACTCTCCCACACAGGCTGCTACATTGTAAGTAATGGATTTCTAATAAACTACAGTTAGGGTTCAATGGCAGTGCGGCCAGTCTACATTACTCCTCCACCACCATACCACAGCCTCCACCACCTCCTCCACCTCCTCCTTCAGCAGAGCTACGACACTCTGCACGCCTTTTGCTGTGCAACCAGTATTGGAAGGCTATTTTTCACTAGCGATTTATAAAGATTAACCTCCAGCCTCTGCTCCCGGTTCGGCTTGACTCCAGCCATGTTTATCACCCTGATTCCGAGCCACCATTTCGCTTCTATCCATTGCGCACAAAACAATGTTTGCTTTATGAAACCCACTGTCAACTCGAATCACGGAAATATGAATGAAAATCAATTTACACTGTCACTGACTCGTAGTGTCTGATCAGACTTGATATTCGAATTGGGTTATGAGGATATTGCTAATTAAATGTACGATTGATTAATAGATTCTACTCAATGCTCTAGTGCTGTTCCTTTAGTAGGTGAATATACTTGTTAAATGTTCGAGAAGAAGACTACAAAAAAAATTAAAAAATATTTACGTAACTTTATAGAGAAAAAATGTGATAGCAGCGCTCTCTGTCATCGAATCAATAATGTTCTGGAGTTTCATAGCATCGCTCAATCATCAGTTTCACGATTATTTTTGCAATTCTCATCGACCGAGCGAAGTGAGGTCTAAGATTCAAGTCGACGGGTTTGCATTGCTCTTCATGATTTATTTATGTTTCGCATTTATATAATATTGCCGTAAAAATCAGACAATATCTCAATGTAACTTATAATTAGCAGCTACCGCATGTGAGCTCACGAGCCCGATAGGTATACCATTGATGAAATGAATGAGTTTGAGTTTCGGGGTTGCGATCAATCGAGAATATAGAGGAGTATTTATATATTAAATTTAATAAATGCCTTGAAAAAATTATTATTCTGTCCACTTCTTCCAAATTAGTCAAAACTCTTCGACACACTTGATTTTATCAATCATTTTCCATATTCATCTCCATCTTCGTATCGGTAAAAGGTGGAGATTATTGTTCAATACCATACTCTGTGAAATTCACTAGAAATTCAGCTGGACTCCGTCCAATAAATAATATTTTGATTTCATTCTCTTTCAAGTACATACAGTGATCTACATGAAAAAATACATTTTATTTAATCTAAAAAACACTTATTCACAAGCAATGCGGAATTCTCTTATGCTGGCTAATTGCTTCAACATTTCCAAGACGTTTCCAGCGTTGCCAATGGTTCCAGTAAAGCTACACATGGAATAAATAAATTTAAGATTTTTCTCAGGCCTTCACCCAGTATGGACGCTTAGACTGAATGGTTCGCTGTTGATTGGTTGGGACGTGGTTCAATCCTTGAAATCGAATGATGGTGACCTGTAAACCGCTCTCACGTATGGAGATCTCGCCTACCTTATTCATGTGTGCTTCAGTAAACACACAGCAAACGTGCACCAATCACAGCGCTGGTTTGATGAAGCTCGGCCACTGATTGTCTATTTACAACCAAACGTCCAAACTCGATCCTCTCATGTGTGTAAGCGTGTGTGGGTGATACGCAGAATAATTCCAGCTCATTCATGAGTCAATGTTCAAGCAATCCGAATCGGGCTCGAACAGACAGACAGATTGACAACATTTATTTGAAAAAGCTTCATTTTCTGAATTCATTGATACGAAACCTTACGTATCAAATAAAAAAATAATTTTTGATTATGTGTAGGAAATAATAATCTATCACACAAATAGTTTTTGTCCAAAGACTCCTGGGTTTTTCATTGCATAAGATGATCATCGTCTTATCATTCTTTCAACAAATTCAATGAGCATGACTATGAATTGAAATTTTATTCTCACACTCATTATTCAACATTCAATTCAAATCGTAACCATCATTTATGTTCATCAATGAATAAGAAAAGGTTGCAAGAGAATGGATGTGATTTGAAGCTGTTAACTACCAAAAATAAAGTCAATCAAATATGCATTTATTGCATATTTTTCAACACATTTTTCTTAAACTCATAAAGCTACTTCTTATCGAGATGGAGTTGAATAATTCTTTCTGAGTGGCTTTCAAGTGATAAATTATGAGATTGTATCTCTCATCAAAAATACTCATCAATCTGAAGTGCTCTTGGAACTTGGTGGTAGCTTCTTTCGAGAGCAATTGAACTTAAAACTGAAAAAGAGTTCTTGTATAATGTACACAGGAGAAAGAGAAACTCTGAAGTTCATGAAATTGAAGTCATAATATCTCATTTTCGATGCTAATTTCTATAACGATACCCATTCTAAAATAACTATATAGCTCTAATTGATAATGTGTATGAACATTGACTTCTTTGAAACCTAAGACGAGGGCTTGCCTGTTATGAGTTCTTCTTCGCTTGAATTTTGTTTGATAAAAATTTACTCCAGTATACCTTTCAATGAAAGTACTCAGCTCACATTTTACGTTTTTTACTCAATCCACTTCCCTGCTTCAACACTTTCATAAATAGTAAATTCAAAGGAAAGGGAGCTGCAAGATCTCTCATTCTAAACCGAGAAGCCAGCTTGTCCCATCAGGCATCTTTTCATTCCTCATACATCGATATTCTCGAAATAGATCCTTGTACGTAATTTTTCCTTTTTCAACAAAAGCTTCTGCTGGAATCGTTCTCTTCTTTAACAATATATTCTACTTCACAACAGAGTCTCAAATTGGAGAGTCTCCATTAATTTTATAAATTACCCAACGCCATGAATGGGAAGCTTTGTAGGGTCACAAGACTGGAAATTACCATCGAGCATCCACTGTCATCAGCGCCACGCCAACATCCCAACACACGAACACCACAACCAGCACAATGCTGCGCCACAATCCTACAATACAAGCTCTACTCCAATGATACGTTTTTAAAAAATATGTGTCAGAGAATAAATGAGCAATATATTCAAACTCTCATGCATTCATATTTCTCGAATGTCACCTTTAGATGTTGAAGTATACAATCAAGACTATGTAATATAATGTAATGAGAACACCACATATGATAATATAATATTTGTACGAGGGTCATTTTTCTCCAACCTCCGATTGGTCATATATACATAAATAACGAATGTATATGAGAGAATAATTCTTCCACTAAAAGTTACTCACATTTACATTATGATAATACTTCAACATAATATTGCCGTCATATGTGGTATTGATCATACCAGTAGACCAGCCTGCCAAAACCCTCTTCAATAAATGCTTCCGCCAAATAAGTTTTAGTGGGGAATGACGTTGCTTTGGAGCTCCTCGTTATAGAAAAGTGAGTAATCAAACTCTGCCCTCAAAGTCTTGTCTCGAGTTTGGGGAAAATATATAATTTACTAGTGGTCAAGACAGGATTGTGTGGTGGGTGATCGGAATGACCCAATTTGATTTGCTGGTTGCACCAGCTCTGTGAGACAAAGTTGTCAAGGATCACAAAGATTCCTGAAGTCATCCCAACTGAAGTTTGATTTTCCGGCACTATTTACGCCCAGCACTATCATCACTCAAAACGTTATCATTTCAGGATAATTATTTTTTTAACACAATATTGCCATCATTTGAGAAATTTCGCGAAAAATGTTTCGGCAAAAAATAATAACAATATTAATTTTTGCAATTAGTTCGCAAAGCACTGCGTAGAAAGATCATAACTTTCAACTTGAATTCATAAGAGCGAATTGAAAAGTGAAACAGCGCTTTCGTGGGATGACTGATGGAATATTATAGTGGCAAGTAATTTGGAGCTTGTTTCCGGCAAGCTGCTGTGACAATGGATAGCTTTTATGAGCGATAATGGCAACTGGTCATCAATACGAAAAATTGCTTCTTTGCGACGCGCGTGAAAAGTTTTACACACTCGCAGGCATAAAATGCTTGCTACCGCCCCACGTATAGGGTAGTAGTTTTGCCTGAGGATGAATATTTCAGCCGGGAGGAACGCTATGGCTGTCGCATAACACGGCCTGGCCCAATTAGCGACGTTTTGATAAGCGTTTTTCTGGCGTAACGTACTAACTTTACAGCCCTTGTCGCAGCAAAAAACCAGCTTCTGACAGAGAAGAAAACAAGTAACAGAGAGCAGAGAACACTCGAATGCTTCTCTGATAAGCTGCGAAGGTTTACTGCTTTTTAACACAAATTAACTATCCGTAAACCCATTTCCAATTTTACAGCCGCGCTGCTGTAAAAACGTTATATTGTTTCCGCTAATGACGAACAGCTCCTAAATGTTCAGCTTCCAATATCATTATTACAGGGCGTTCGGTATTTTTTCTATGCTCTGTCATTAGTTGAAATAAGCAGGCGGGCCCTGCAAACAACGGAGCTGATGCAGATTTGGTTGGGGCAGATACATTTTACATAAATACGTAGATCGTTATAATAGTAGTGAACAGTAGGATATTTATTTTATTTTTTCTGTGTCTGGCAACCCATGACATTGTTTACAATAAAAATATATCAACATATCCTGAGTTGATTTTAAAAATGATACGTTAGTAGCATATAGTTACTGGTAACTATTGTCAATTCAAATTACATATAGAATCTATTATTAAGCAACTCATATTGTTAACTAATTATTACTATTTCATTCAGCTTTCCTTTAAAAAAACAACTCATCAATCATCCAGTAACAGTCAAGCTAAACTGTTTTTTTTAACAGGCCGTATGATTCCTCTCAATGTCGACGTTTAAGATAATCCCCTCATTCGCATTAATTGGCGAATCTATTGAGGAGGCATTCATCATCTTTGGAAATCTTTGAATGATTGGTATGACATTGTACATATATTAATTATTCATACATATATCGTGGAGAGAAACAATCTAAATAATTATATCTAACAGTATAAGTTTTCTCTGTTACTATTTAGAAATATTCAATCCACGGGTAGATCTAATATGTTTCTTGAAAGTCAATTTTTCAACTGAAAATTGAACTCAAATTTAGAGAGTGATAAAGCATAATTTACAATCTCTGGGCCATATGGAGCATATCAATTATTAAACTTTGAAAAGAGACCAGTTTTTGGCTGTGCTTGCAGTTCGTTCTCCAATCAGTTTTGTAAGTAGTATCTTGTGTGTTCTATTGAATCATATTCGCCGTTTGAATGTGAACATTTGATTGCTGCCCCCACAACTTACTTCAACGAGTAACATTGTTCTCGTTCATTTTCTCTGACATTGTTGATGTGACACTGGCGCTGAATAATTGTTACTGCGTAAGATTTTCGTCATTCACCCGGTTGGACAAACTTGCAGAGCAGAGTCTTGGTCGTAAATTCACGCTGTTTGACGTGCCAACAAATCTGCTTTCCTTCGACCATCCCTGAACATTTCATGCATTATAAGTATACACACTGCATATTCTTCCCTTTTTTCCTATTCTTTTCTTCCTCTCAATCTATTCTTCATTCCCATTTGTTCGAGCAATACCGCCTTTCTTCCGTCCCGAATTCTGAAATTGTTAATATGCTGATATTTTACATAATGGAGTAGTTTTTTACATAATAGTTCAAAAACACCTGGTTTTTTTATTCAACTGCACTTTCACCCGTAACCTTCATTTAATAATATTATTGTTTATTCTTCAGCTACATTTTACTTAAACTATTAATATTTAATTCACTCCTGACAACAATCCAGAGTTTATTTCCAAGAATAGATTAATATATTCATGATCATATTGCATGAATAGTTTAGAAATACTTTTCAATCACTCAGCTATCACAATACATTTGATTGATTTAAAAAAGAGATCTGGATACTCTTCTCATCCCCAACAACCTTCAATGTATTTGAATTCTTTATAGGTTTTTTGGCTTTGATACCTTTGAAAATTGATTTTTTGAAATAATAAGCATTGATAATTCATGAATCAAATATGAATGACTCGATGGTAATAACAAAGTGCAACAATAAATTACAAGACACCAAAGACATGTTTTTTGAGCATGTGTGGAAGAATGATTCAGAGCCGTTGGCGCAATGAAAGCTTAGACGGAATAGAATCATCTGGTGGTAGTCTACTAGGATCTTGCACTTTCAACAATGAAAATGTTGATTACTATCACAATGATGACTCAATACATGTTCAAGCAGCTCTAGTTTTTTATCACAAACGATTAGAGCTGACTCTTGAGACCATTCTTGATCCAAATTCCAGTTCAGCTTTTTTTATCATTTAGTAGGTGAGTTTGTAGGTTCAATGAATGTGAGCTGAAGCATCGATTTACAATCAAGAGCAACACACAACACAGCTCAACAATCAGCAGGTCTTTCACCAGCGTTGAGGAGAACAAGAGCAATCGTTCTTGATTTGGTGCATTGTCATTGGTAGGTGTATAGGACAGGAACAAAGGCCCATTGATATCAAATCAGGTAGCAAACGAGAGAATTTTCAATTAATCATATCAGATAACTGTTTTGATAGATGTTGCTCGTGTTTGAATTATTCCACAAAGATGATGTGAAATGCCGAAATGGCAATCATGAGGAAAACTGTTCTTTTTCAAACAAGAATACGTTTCCACAAGATACAAAACTACCAAGATACTAAAGAAATTTACTAAGAAATTTATCAAGTTGAAAGTTATTCCTCGCGAGTATGAAGGATAATTATATTCATTCAACTCGAAAGAGCTAAAAGGACTCAAAAGCTACAGGTCATCGATTCCAGGCGATATTGAGTTTAGCTCGTTCAACGACCTTCAGATAATTAATGCAAATAATTCAGTTGCAAAGATTTGCCAGTGCAGCAGCAAAGTATAATTTAGAGGGGATGGAAGGAAATAGTGAAGTAAAGTGGGAAATTCATCGACAATGAGCATGGAAGAAAGTTTAAATTAAATCGCGCGAAATAATTACTCGCCTGCAGCAAACTTGTATCGGAGAATTGGATTATAGTGGAGTGGGTGGGGAACCCAGTCTTTCTTGTCACCACTTCACTGATCATTATCTTCCGGTGGACTATTCTCTCTCATCCTTTCTCCGTTTTGCCTCTTCTACTTGCCAATCCCCCGATTCATCACCCTCATTATCTTCCACTTCTGCTTCGTCACTGTCGGCAAGAGGATTGCACTGACGTGGGGGGAAACTTTGAACCAAATTTCATTCACTCTCTCAATTAATCGCATTTCACAAGAGTGCAAAACTGAGAACTCAACTGGCAGTCAGCATTTGACGGCTGCAATTTGAAGTGCGTGACGTTACAAATGGCGGCGCTGAGCTGCTCACCTCGTCTGATACACTTTTGTAGCAAACAAGTTTCAACGGTTGTGCAAAGTTTTTACATTCAATCAATTTTTATAAGTGGGATGAAGAAGGGGATTTTGGAACTTGAGAAGGATTTGTGATTGGTGCTGACGTGCTGTCATCTATTAAGCCTAAGGCCCAATTCACACTGTGACGTGGCGCTGGTGTGGCATTGACTTTGTGCCACTTCTATCAACTCCACGCCACTCCTATGTGAACATATTATAATATAATGCAAACAGAAGTGACGCCACCTTATAACATAGGCCTACCAATTAATTCCATGGAAAGTCTTAGCTGCGCATGGATGTGTGGATGATAATAATAATGCAGAGTGACCTGGCTGGCTCAGGTCTGGTCCTGGTGTAAGAGTTTGCAAGTCACACCTGATTCATTTCAGTAACTCTGATCTCTGACATGACCTAACGATTGTTTTCAGGCAGCAAGGATCGACGTCTTAACATGTCCATCCAAAACACGTGAGTGGCCCGAGAAAAATATCTTGCTTGTGCCGGGATTTGAATTATGTGGATTAAAAAAGTTAAGTATCATATTCCAATGGGTTACTAGACAGTGGATTGATTATTTTTAAATTTTGCATATAGATTCTTAATTACCCGAGGATGGTTATCAATTCTTCAAAATTTCATTACGTCAAGTTTTCAGTTTGTCAAGTTTTAAAATAGACCCTTGCGGAGCACGGGTTACCTACTAGATGACCGAGCGAAGTGAGGTCTAAGATTCAAGTAGACGGTTTGGCATTTCTCTTGATGTTTAAATATTTAAATGTTTAAATATTTAAATGTTTAAATATTTAAATGTTTATATGTTGCGCTTTTACGTGATATCGTTCTGAAAACATGTTCCTCTTTTATATGAAATTCGAACTCAGCTAATTAGCTGATAACCAATTTTCCGTCCAATGGAGTTTTTGCTTTTTTGTATTTCGATTGAATGTCATCAGCCAGCTCTCCTCTATCAAACGAGAGAATACCGGCGCGTCTTGAAAAGGATCTCTTTTGATATTGACAGGAAGCCGTGTGAAGTGACCGTGATTGAGGAGGCTCTGTTTTGTTCTGGAGCAATTGATTGAAATCACCGCTTCACACTGAGCTGGGGGGCATAGAATACTACCTCTAAAGAGGATGAAGCTCACGTTGAAGGTATTGAAGTGTCTGGCGTTTAGATTCCTCATTCATTTCAACAGTTGTTAGCTGAATAGCGATTCAAGAGTATTGGAAAAAGTAATGATTTCACATTTTATTTGAACAGTTTACCGCTTGAATTTTTGTTTGACTCATGAAGATTGTTATCAATGTTAATCATTTCAATTTAAATAAAATACTTTCTCAAGATGAGACTGGATTGCATGGATGCCAGATACTTTATAGAAATAAATGAATGAGAGAATAGAAATCAAGATAAAGACTGTTTGAAGTAGGATTATTGAATTTCCAAAAACTTTCCTATCCCAGCACACTTTGGTTGTCTATAGCGAACCATCAACATGTAAAATACGGAATCGTTAAACCAGTTACTAGAATGGTTCTCATTGCCAGACCATGATACTTTTTGTTCTACTAGAACATGCAAGTAGCTTAGAGAGTTTTTTTATCGTCGTTTAAAAAACTGCCCTGATTTCACGAAATAGAACTATAAGTAGTATTATGAAACTTCCACTAGTTAAACTCATTATTTGAACTTCTTGGAACAGTGCTTCTACATAGCTTTGGCAGCTTTTATATTTTAAACCAATGACGTAAGTAGGGTATCTAGTCCCAAGGATGGTATCTATACACTATTCAAATTCAAATTCAATTTGTTTTTATTCTGATTCAAAAATCAAATACATACAAAATTTCAAATACATCAAACATCAAAAATGGAAATAAAATACAAATTGCACTGAAGAAATTGTATAAAATATAATTTATGTAATAAGGCTCTCTACGTGTATGATGTATTATGAAAAAAAAACAAAGCTTTTTTGAAACAGAATATTTCTAGCTTACTGTAAGCATATAATGCTTAACGCGTGCAAGCAGGAGTGCTTATACTATAATTGAATAGAATCAGAAAGAAGAAAAAAAATTTTTGGGCAAGAAAAAAATGAAAACACACACTCACACATTCACTCACCTCTCATACATTTCCAGTTTGGGCTTAATTACTTTTTGATATGATTTTCAACAACTATAATAATTATTATGTCGAAAACTAAGAAAGAATAAAAAACATGTGTTCTAAACAATCAGGCAAGATATTTCTAAGCCATTTAAGAATGTAATATTTGAACATTTTCCTATTATCAATTCTCTTTGCCTCAAAAGGTAAATTATTGAAAAATTTCGGACCTAGAAATACAAACGATTTCTGGAAACAAGTGGTATATGACCTGGGAAGCCTTAGCAGATCAGAAGTGACTCTCCTAGTTTGATAATTTGTTCTCTCCCTGAAAAGTGCCTGACCACTGTTTCCAGACATTACAAAGAATAGGTATAAAACTTTAGGTATGAAAACATTATGTATCTTAGAGGCAAGCATTTTATATCTTGAAAAAGGGGAAAGGCATGTTCATATCTTCCTGATTTTTTAACAGCTCTGACAATAGATTTTTGTAAGGTTATAAGTGGTCTCAAGTGGGTAATGTAAGTAGAGCCCCAACAACTTATTCCATAATTCAGTTTAGAGTCAAACTTGATCTAGTCCAGCGTGGGTGAGCGAGCGGAGGTAGGAGGAAGCCAACTGCACAACATGCCTGACTACTGTATTTCTTATTATTATAAAAATACACGGGATGCTGGCTGGCGGGTTACATGACACAGAAAAAAAACATCCAGTCTATATCCATAGGATACTCGGTAAATTCAGAAACTATAATTATGTATAGATGCGAATTCTGTAGTTCATAAGAGTGATAACAACATCAATAGTGTATTTCCTTCCTATCCTGTACATGTAAGTATAAGCCAATTCCTTCCTTTATATGGATTATATGAAGGGGGCTCTGCCCCCTGGACCCCCGACTGGATCGTCCAAAAATAAGATCAGCGGGCTCGCTTCGCTCGCCTGCATTTTTCATTTGAGCATGCTTCATTCCATCAGAAAGTCAAAGTACTGAGAAGACGCAGAAAAGCTGAGAAAAACGTTGGAGAAACGCTGAGTTTGGGCATATCTCCGATGAAATATTAAAGTCACCTAGCCTAGTCTAATTTTTAGACCCTAGCTTACCTCTGTACCAAATTTGAAAATTTTTCTGTCTATTACTTGAAAAAATAACTGAGAAAACGCAAAAAAACGCTATATTTGGGTGTATCTTTTGCGTTATTTCAAATTACTTCTATCAACTCCACGCCACTCCTATGTGAACATATTATAATATAATGCAAACAGAAGTGACGCCACCTTATAACATAGGCCTACCAATTAATTCCATGGGAAAGTCTTAGCTGCGCATGGATGTGTGGATGATAATAATAATGCAGAGTGACCTGGCTGGCTCAGGTCTGGTCCTGGTGTAAGAGTTTGCAAGTCACACCTGATTCATTTCAGTAACTCTGATCTCTGACATGACCTAACGATTGTTTTCAGGCAGCAAGGATCGACGTCTTAACATGTCCATCCAAAACACGTGAGTGGCCCGAGAAAAATATCTTGCTTGTGCCGGGATTTGAATTATGTGGATTAAAAAAGTTAAGTATCATATTCCAATGGGTTACTAGACAGTGGATTGATTATTTTTAAATTTTGCATATAGATTCTTAATCACCCGAGGATGGTTATCAATTCTTCAAAATTTCATTACGTCAAGTTTTCAGTTTGTCAAGTTTTAAAATAGACCCTTGCGGAGCACGGGTTACCTACTAGATGACCGAGCGAAGTGAGGTCTAAGATTCAAGTAGACGGTTTGGCATTTCTCTTAATGTTTAAATATTTAAATGTTTAAATATTTAAATGTTTGAATGTTTATATGTTGCGCTTTTACGTGATATCGTTCTGAAAACATGTTCCTCTTTTATATGAAATTCGAACTCAGCTAATTAGCTGATAACCAATTTTCCGTCCAATGGAGTTTTTGCTTTTTTGTATTTCGATTGAATGTCATCAGCCAGCTCTCCTCTATCAAACGAGAGAATACCGGCGCGTCTTGAAAAGGATCTCTTTTGATATTGACAGGAAGCCGTGTGAAGTGACCGTGATTGAGGAGGCTCTGTTTTGTTCTGGAGCAATTGATTGAAATCACCGCTTCACACTGAGCTGGGGGGCATAGAATACTACCTCTAAAGAGGATGAAGCTCACGTTGAAGGTATTGAAGTGTCTGGCGTTTAGATTCCTCATTCATTTCAACAGTTGTTAGCTGAATAGCGATTCAAGAGTATTGGAAAAAGTAATGATTTCACATTTTATTTGAACAGTTTACCGCTTGAATTTTTGTTTGACTCATGAAGATTGTTATCAATGTTAATCATTTCAATTTAAATAAAATACTTTCTCAAGATGAGACTGGATTGCATGGTTGCCAGATACTTTATAGAAATAAATGAATGAGAGAATAGAAAATCAATATAAAGACTGTTTGAAGTAGGATTATTGAATTTCCAAAAACTTTCCTATCCCAGCACACTTTGGTTGTCTATAGCGAACCATCAACATGTAAAATACGGAATCGTTAAACCAGTTACTAGAATGGTTCTCATTGCCAGACCATGATACTTTTTGTTCTACTAGAACATGCAAGTAGCTTAGAGTTTTTTTATCGTCGTTTAAAAAACTGCCCTGATTTCACGAAATAGAACTATAAGTAGTATTATGAAACTTCCACTAGTTAAACTCATTATTTGAACTTCTTGGAACAGTGCTTCTACATAGCTTTGGCAGTTTTTATATTTTTAACCAATGACGTAAGTAGGGTATCTAGTCCCAAGGATGGTATCTATACACTATTCAAATTCAAATTCAATTTGTTTTTATTCTGATTCAAAAATCAAATACATACAAAATTTCAAATACATCAAACATCAAAAATGGAAATAAAATACAAATTGCACTGAAGAAATTGTATAAAATATAATTTATGTAATAAGGCTCTCTACGTGTATGATGTATTATGAAAAAAAAACAAAGCTTTTTTGAAACAGAATATTTCTAGCTTACTGTAAGCATATAATGCTTAACGCGTGCAAGCAGGAGTGCTTATACTATAATTGAATAGAATCAGAAAGAAGAAAAAAAATTTTTTTGGGCAAGAAAAAAATGAAAACACACACTCACACATTCACTCACCTCTCATACATTTCCAGTTTGGGCTTAATTACTTTTTGATATGATTTTCAACAACTATAATAATTATTATGTCGAAAACTAAGAAAGAATAAAAAACATGTGTTCTAAACAATCAGGCAAGATATTTCTAAGCCATTTAAGAATGTAATATTTGAACATTTTCCTATTATCAATTCTCTTTGCCTCAAAAGGTAAATTATTGAAAAATTTCGGACCTAGAAATACAAACGATTTCTGGAAACAAGTGGTATATGACCTGGGAAGCCTTAGCAGATCAGAAGTGACTCTCCTAGTTTGATAATTTGTTCTCTCCCTGAAAAGTGCCTGACCACTGTTTCCAGACATTACAAAGAATAGGTATAAAACTTTGAAAACATTATGTATCTTAGAGGCAAGCATTTTATATCTTGAAAAAGGGGAAAGGCATGTTCATATCTTCCTGATTTTTTAACAGCTCTGACAATAGATTTTTGTAAGGTTATAAGTGGTCTCAAGTGGGTAATGTAAGTAGAGCCCCAACAACTTACTCCATAATTCAGTTTAGAGTCAAACTTGATCTAGTCCAGCGTGGGTGAGCGAGCGGAGGTAGGAGGAAGCCAACTGCACAACATGCCTGACTACTGTATTTCTTATTATCATAAAAATACACGGGATGCTGGCTGGCGGGTTACATGACACAGAAAAAAAAACATCCAGTCTATATCCATAGGATACTCGGTAAATTCAGAAACTATAATTATGTATAGGTGCGAATTCTGTAGTTCATAAGTGATAACAACATCAATAGTGTATTTCCTTCCTATCCTGTACATGTAAGTATAAGCCAATTCCTTCCTTTATATGGATTATATGAAGGGGGCTCTGCCCCCTGGACCCCCGACTGGATCGTCCAAAAATAAGATCAGCGGGCTCGCTTCGCTCGCCTGCATTTTTCATTTGAGCATGCTTCATTCCATCAGAAAGTCAAAGTACTGAGAAGACGCAGAAAAGCTGAGAAAAACGTTGGAGAAACGCTGAGTTTGGGCATGTCTCCGATGAAATATTAAAGTCACCTAGCCTAGTCTAATTTTTAGACCCTAGCTTACCTCTGTACCAAATTTGAAAATTTTTCTGTCTATTACTTGAAAAAATAACTGAGAAAACGCAAAAAAACGCTATATTTGGGTGTATCTTTTGCGTTATTTCAAATTACTTCTAACACAACATTATTACACCCAGCTGAGCTTCTGTAGTAAATTTGAACATTTTCTGTTCATTTGTTCTCGAAAAAGCTAAGAGAGCGCAAAAAACGCTGGAAAAACGCAGATTTTGGGCGTATCTTTGGCGTTATTTCAAATTCCTTCCAACACAACATTATTACACCCTAACTTAGCTTCTGTACTAAATTTGAACAATTTCTGTTCATTTGTACTCGATAAATCTGTAAAAAAGCAAAAAAACGCTAATTATGAACGTATCTTTGACGTTATTGCAAATTCCTTCTAATACAACATTATTGCACCCTAGCTGATCTTCTGTACTTAATTTGAAGATTTTCTGTCCATTTGTTCTCGATAAAGCTGAGAAATCGCTAAAAACGCTGGAAAACGCAGATTTTGGGCGATCTTTGGATTTTTTTTCAAATCCGTTCTTAGTGCGCCTCTCTAAAGGGCCACTAAACATACCTACCAAATTTGAACGTTTTTGGTCCGGTAGATTTTTAGTTCTTCGAGTGAGTGAATCAGTGAGTCGGTCAGTCAGTGAGTGCTATTTCGCTTTTATACAGAGTGTCCCACAAAGTTTGTAACAACCGTTAACCATAGATTCTACTCGACATTTCTGACGAAAACTGTTCAGTAAACGTTTTCCTATCGACCTTAGTTTCCGAGATATATTGATTTTTCGATATTTTCAGAATATGCCTACTTCTGGTCATTAAATACTCAATAAGTCGAAAACTAAATTCGATAGGAAAAGCGTTCACTGAACATTTTCTGTCAGAAATGTCGAGGAGAATCTATGGTCAACGGCTGTTACAACCTTGGTGGGACACCCTGTATATATAGATTTGAAATCGAAATATTGTGAAATTCAAATGACAAATAGATTGAATAACTTTAATTTTCAGTTATAAGGATGCATAGCCTATATAATATTATGTAGTTCATATATTAAACTAAAATTGAATCCACAATCATTGGACACGGAAAATATCCACAATAAATTTATAAGCAATTCAATAATAAATTATATTTTATTCACTTCATAAATTTAAGTGTTGAATTAAGATCTATTAACAAATTAAATTCTCATGATTATCTGACGGAGTGCAGATCAATAGATGCGCATAGCCAATAGATGGCTATTTACAATATAACCAGTGACTATATAGATTGTATCAACATTATAGATTGGCCATGGGTAAATCGACCCAGGAATTTCAGTCCGCGACTGCTTTGTAGCCATGTAGATGAGCCTAGAAGTACCTTGAATTGAATCATAGATGATTAGATGGATAATTCTATTTTCGCCACACTTTAATGTAATGAGCTGGTTTTCGTACGTCATAATGGAAGCTGAAAGTGATCGTTTTCTATCTAGGTCGGTAAAATTTTACGGCCCTAGGGCTGTAAAGTAACCTTGGATGTCGGCTGATCCTGATTTGATGATTTTGATGTCAAAGTTTTCACAAAATAGTTCATGAAACAAAATCAGTTTATGCTTCAAGAATTGAATAAAGTACTCGGTAATAAGATAATAGCATTTTATTTGGATGAATGAAATACAAATAAGATATTATAAACTATTCAAATTCAATTTTCAGAGTTTAATAGAACTTCTAACCTCTAAGAAACAAGGAATGTAGTTGTCTCCAGTCTTAGACTTAGAGTACCACTGCGTTTACCACTAAACCTGGTGGATAATTTTGAAACTACTTGGAACTACGATTTCCTGATATTAGGATTACCTCAGATTTGCTTGAGCTATGATCATTCATTTTGCTTTCAGAAGTGCCTAATAACAATTATTCTCATATAAATATTGTTTTTCATTTGGTGTGGTGAAAAATAGCGTTAGCGCCACGGGCAAAATTATGTGTTACTGGCTCGAAATCTGTTACCGGCCTCGGACTTGAAACCGATTTCGAGCCGGTAAACGCACATTTTCGGCCCTAGGTTCGAAATTAATTATATTATTAACCACCTGTTCTTGGATCAAAAAATCCAATATAGATACTGGAAAAACAGTAAACTCTCCTAAAATTTTCAAAATATGAAAAATTTTCATAAATCTCTGTTGAAACATCTGATCTGATATTCGATTTTTTTGTTTGATCAATAAGTAAAACATCTGATCTTTGTTAAAACATCCCGAAAAATTTCAGGTGCCTATTCACATGCTGTTTTCACACAAAACCTTTGTGGTTACAGTAGGTTATTTAAAGAATTACAGTGGGTATTCACTATCCTCAAGAACATATTCAAGTATAATACACAAGGTTTTCGGAAGCGTCACTTATCAATTGTTTAGTAATCGTTTAGTGACTTTGTGAGTATGAATTATCAATATGGAAGCTATTTAGACAGATTTCACCATCTTTATCCAAATGAGGAAATTATAGAAAATGACTTTGAGCCTAATAAATACGTATTCTACTTGATTGAACCCACAACCGATCCTGATCAAACAGAACTGAAGGTAAGTTCAATTCAAGCTATCAATATCAATTTATTCTACTTTTTTTAAACATATTTAGCCCAGGCAATGTATGCTCAAACGAGGGTATAGAGGGAAAGTTTGGAAGACAATTTTTGAAACCGCAGTTCTGCTTGGGGTAGTAAGGAGGTAAACATATCAGAAGTCCCCACCACTACCCACTGTGATAAGGGGGTTGGGGTGGTTGAGAGGTAGGCTACCATTTTTTGGTTTCTCGCATATTACTCGAAGGCTATGTATCTTATGGACATAATTGTTATACACAAAATGAAAGCTTACATAATTCCCTACAATATTCATCTTACAAAATTGTTCTATATCTTTTCTAGTTTTCGAGGTATTCGTTATTGAAGGTGTAACATTTTTGAAAAAGACGTTTCACTCCATTTTTGCTCTCATAACTTTTTAAAATTGATGGGAAAAGTCCATGCTGATTATCAGGTTATAGAGCATTGAATTCTTTTCAATTTGATGTATAATTTTACGTTTTTACGCATTTTCCTACAACTGTTACCTATTGCAGCAGCTTTAGGGTTGAGTGTGAAATCTCCAGTTTTTCAACGATAGACCAATTGACAAAGGAATTTGAAAGGAATGTTTTGAACATAATTTTTGACTTTGCAGCTTTGTTGAGACTAGTTGGGAGGAGAACATCTTAAAAGTCCCCCATCCTAACTCATGTGCCAGGAAAATGAGGGTGGTTCAAAAGTTGATTTTCTCAGCTTTTTGCTTCGATGCTCACATCTTGTACAATACGTTCAACCGACATTATCATTTATACAAAAATGAAGCTTGATAAATTCTGTACCCTTTTTGTTCAGTATTGCAACAAGTGATCATTCGATAACGAAATTTGGAAGGGGTGTCTGTGACACAATTTTTGTCTTGGCAGCTTAATTTGGACTAGTTGAAAGGTAAACATAGCATAAGTGCGCATCTTTATCCCCTCTGATGAAGGTTAGAATCGCTGAGTAGAAATTGTTGCAATATTAAAAATTCCACCCCCTACATTGAAGCTGCTATAATAATGAAACGAAAACTTGGCATGTTGGAATAATACATCATTTCAGAGAGAATCTAATGCTCTACAAACCTACGATAAGCATTAATTTTTACGATGCATTGTTGGAGAGTTATAAGCCCTGAAAGAGCAAAAGATTGGATATAACCCTGTTATTTCAACAATTACTCACATTCAAGAGTGAATATTTCGGGAACTGTTGAGAATATCACAAAAATTCCACTGAAAAAAATAGGGTAGAGAATTTATGAATCTTCATTTTTGTATATTTTGGTTGAACGTATTGATGTAGGCAAGCCCTACATGGATACTAATCATATGAACACGGTTGTCATATGGTGACTGTTTTAGCAACGAAGGTTTACAAGTAAAATTAGTTTGATGAGATAATGTTAAAAGATGATGTTGTATTTTATTTTTATCTTGTTCAATATTGTAAACTTTTCATGAATAAAGTGTTAATTACAAAAGCAAATTTACAAAATTTGTTTCGGAAGTGAGATTGAATCATTTAAAAAGAAGAATCGTGCTAAAAGTTTGTTACACAGAAAAAGTTTGTTTAAACGAGAGCAAGATCAAAAATCTGGTGTGGTACACTCACACAGCTTTCCTTGCTCATTGAACTGTAAGCCCCATTTTCAAACGAGAATAATTTGAGGGAATAAGATAATGACGATTGGCGGCAACATATTTGAAACTACGATCAGACTTCTATACATGTGTATATATAATTGTTTTCAGAGTACCTACTTTTTCCTTTGTGTAAATTGTGAAATTCGATGTTTTTTTGGACCCCCCATTAGTTTCCCCGAAAGGAGACTCATGCCAGTTGATAGAGCTGATAAATAACTATACAGGGTATGAATTTGAAAAAAATCGGTCAAGTCATTTTTGAGAAAATCGTAAAAAACATGGTTTTTTAGTAATCATATGCCATTTTTCCCGTCATTTTGAATTCAATTTTATTGAATTTTTTATTATCGGATCCTCATGATATAAGGACCTTAAGTTTAAAATTTCGAGTCAATCGGTTGATTAGGAATGGAGTTATTGTGTTCACAGACACACACACACACACAGACACACACACACACACACACACACACACACACACACACAGACACAGACACAGACACAGACACAGACACAGACACAGACACAGACACAGACACAGACACAGACACAGACACAGACACAGACACAGACACAGACACAGACACAGACACAGACACAGACACAGACACAGACACAGACACAGACACAGACACAGACACACACACACACCACACACACACACACACACCACACCACACACACACACACAACACACACCACACACACACACACCACACACACACCACACACACACACCACACACACACACACACACACACACACACACACACACACACACCACACACACACACACAACACACACCACACACCACACACACAACACACACACACACACACACACACACATATATACAGACCAATACCCAAAAACCACTTTTTCGGACTCAGGGGACCTTGAAACGTATAGAAATTCAGAAATTGGGGTACCTTAATTTTTCTCGGAAAGCAATACTTTCCTTACCAATGGTAATAGGGCAAGGAAAGTAAAAAGTAAAACCACCAAATTAAAACGTCATTCTTCCTGGAACATTTTCAGAATACAATTCGAAGCAGCGGCTACATTTTTAATAATTGGATCAATGAAGAGAAAACTGTACATTTGACGTTAGCCTTGACAGGGCAAGCTGCTAACCTATTGAAAACTTCATCAAGTGAGAAATTAGATTTTGATGAATTAATGTTAGCACTAGAACAACGCTATGGGGATAGCCACTTACAGAACGTATACAGGTGTCAACTGGAAAATCGTTCTCAAAGAAATGGTGAGAATTTGCAAGAATTTGGAGCTGATGTAGAGCAGTTGGCTCAAATTGCTTATATCTCTGCACCAGTCGATATTCAACAACATTAAATGTTGAATAATAATAATAATTATTATAACAATAATAATAACAATTTTATTGTTAATATTCTAAATTTTAGCCACGCAAACATTCATAGATGGGATTCGTGATAACGAAATAGAGAGGTCATTGTTGATTGTGAACCATCTTAATATGCGGTCTGCACTTACCCAAGCTCTGACATTGGATGCTGCTAAGAGAGCAGTCCATGCTGTACTACCAACTTGCCAGAGTAGAGTACTATATACGGATGAGGTGACACAAACTAACAACAATGTAGAGTGTTGGCTGTGTGAAGAGAGTGGACATATACAAATATATGGTCTTCTCAACAAAAACGGAAAAATCGATGTTGGAACTATGGAAAAGTAGGGCATTTGAAGAGATATTGCGAAGTTGTTCCTACGGAAAATAAGTCAGTAGCAAACTCACTAAACAACAATGAACAGAAGGAAAACTAATTTCAGCTAACATTGGGAGGCGAATGTCAGCTGCTACCAATGAGACCTATGCTACCAATAATTGTTAGTGTTACTATGATTAAAAGGAATAGGAACAGCTTGCACACAAATTGATCAATTGAAGGGAAACAGTGATACAGGAGCAGCATCATCAATCATACATACAGATTTGATTGATTGTTTAATAGTTAAACAGATAGAAAGAAAATTTGTACTTCAAACTGCTTCTGGAGAAAAAGTCCCTGTACATGGAAAAGCTGACATTGTCTTATATCTTGGTCGAAAGTGAATAAGAGCTACTGTTTTCGTTGCATCAATATAATCGATGATTCCATTTTAGGCCTAGATCTTATGAGAGAGTACATACATTTTTAATTGATATCTCCAAGAATGTTATTAAATTTGATAATTAATATTTGCATTTAAATCACCAGGAAAACAAAACAATAGAACAGGAATAAGACTGTTTTCAATAGAAGAGGAACTTCTACCACCTTTTTCAGAAGTGCTGGTCATGACAAGACCTGAAAGAATGTCATGCTATTTGGTCTTACTAATGAACCGGCAACATTTGAGAGATTAATGGATATTGTGCTTAGTGGTCTGTCTTTTATTTGTTTATCCTCAATCACACCCACCTTGAAATCACATTTTTATAAGATACTAAGCCATTCTAATACTTTTTTCTCTCCTTTCTGCTTTAAAAGGTACCGTATTGATTAATAATGTGAATATCTTCGGAACGGTTTGAGATATCAATGTGTGGTTTTCACCATTCATTTTTTTCTTGAAATTCCGTATCGAAATCATGTATTGCATGACCACCTTCTCATTAAAAAAAAATAAAGTTGCATTCGAAATGGCTGATCCAAGATGTTGGCCCAGATTTTAAAAGTCATAAAGTAGTATTTTCAATTTGAGTAGGAACCCCAATCACACCCACCGTCAAATTCCCTATGTGTATGAGATATTAAGCCGTTCTCGGACTTTTCACCCACTCTGTATTATGATAATGGAATTCATCAGAAATGTAATTTATGGGTTCTTGATTTGAGTTTTTTTCTGCTCAACACTATCTTCACTTCTTCATAAATAGACTCTTTCAACATTCAAATTCTTATTTTGTTCACCAAAAATCATGATGTATCCTGAAATCATAAATTATAGGATTATTAAATTGATTATTTCATTCTTCATGGAAATCACATTTAAAATTTATTAGAAAATGTGGTAAGAAGAAGAAGAAGGTGTACTGAAATCTGCTTGATGACTTGTAGGTACTTATCAAACTTTTTCTGTAGAGAATTGCTATTCCCAGCTTCTCTTGGAAGGAGATATGATTTCATGAGTTGTCATTATTTGTAGAAGAATTACTTTTTATCCCCATAAGAGAACATGTTGTATAAGAGTGTCACAAAGTGAATTTTTGTGACGGATGGAGAGCAGTCGTCTAGTGTAGAATTAGCGAATTTATTCTATTTTAGAATAGGAATAGGATCGACTGCCGGATATATTTTGTTAGATTTGCAGTTGTGTACATGCACATCATCACCATCGTCGCCAATCCCTATGAATTAGCAGCATTCGTATCATCAGAACGATAAGCGGCTACCGAGTCGGGTTGGTATCGTTCTTCATGAAATTTCTGGAATGGAAATATTGTTTACCGGCCTGAATTAGTGTAGCAATTAGTATCAGTGTCATCATTCGCTGCACCCTTAGCATCAGGAGCAGCTGAGTCAAACCCCCGTCACATGACCAGTGGCGTGATCGTCTTTTCAGACTCTCATTGGTCAGGAAGCTCTTTTCCCCCGGCCTCCTAATTTTCAGCGACCCGGTGCAGCTTCAAGAAGACCTGGGAGAGGGCAGTTGTTCGGTGAACGGGTTTGTGTACGGCTGCGTTCCAAGCGGCGCTCCTAATAGTGGTGTATTAGAGGGTTAATATTCTATTCTGTATTTTAGTGAATGGAATATTGTATGTCGAATTGCCGACTGTATTTGAAGATAGAACTTCCTGGGGGATTTTCTTTCTTGTTGGTTATTTTTCCTAAATTCGTATCACTGGGGGTGAACGAGTTATCCTTGGTTTTGAAACCTGTAAGGGATCTCGAATTTGTGCTACAAATAGTTGAGTGGGGAATTTAGCTAGGCTCTTATAGCGGATTATTTTTGAGGGCTTAATTCTTAAGTCTTGTCTCTGTCGCTTCACGACGTTTTTAATTAACTTATAATACGGGAAGTGGGAATCGGTTCGCTATTCTCCGTATCAGTATCCACGTCGATTCAGGTAATTGTATGTCAGGACTAGTAGTCCATATATTTCTCCTTCTCTGTAGTAAGGTGGCCTTTAGTTTAAAGAGTAATTTTTCTCCATTGAGTTTTTATTCTTGTAGGGAAATCCCTGTCCTTTTAAAGAATAGTTTTTCTCAATTAATTTTTATTCTTGTGGGAAAATCCCTGTTCCTTTTGAGAAAAGTTTTCTCAATTAATTTTTATCCTTGTAGAGAGATTATTATCATTTATGGTAAATTTTCTTTGCTTAGTTTTCATACTATAGAGTGGCCCTGTATTTTAAATTCGCTTAGCAGTTTCTGACTTGCTGTATTCCAAGTAGGAAAAGTCCAATCCTTTTCCTAGAGAACTCAGGTGCAGCTTGAGTTCGTCCTTGTCGAAGTTTCTAGACTGCGACGTCCATTCTCTTTCTTTCTCTTCACTTTCCTTATTCTAAAATCCTTCCAGCTCTCAGGTACAGCTTGAGGACTTCCTCGCCGAAGTTTCTAGACTGCGGCATCCTTTCTCTTTCTTTCTCTTAATTCTTCCTGTGTTAAAATCCTTCCTGATCTCAGTTTCAGATTCGAGATCGTCCTAGTCGCGGGTTTTCAGACCCGCGAATCCTTTCTAAAATTCTTAGAAACATGTCTTCTTTAATAGCAAATATTATTTGCTGGTTTTCCCTGTGGAAAATTCACGAATTTTCCCGTGATCTCAGTTGCAAATTAGAGGTCGATCTTGTGGTAGTCCTTAGACTGGCAATTACTTGGAAAAGTCTATTGAAATCTTTTCCTGAATTAGGAGTCTCTGACTCGATATTTTCCTTGTGGAAAATCCTGGAAAAATCCTTTCCTACCCTGACAACGACAGACTGTTGTCTTCCCGATATTATTCTACAGACTGTGTCTGTGAAAAATCTTTTCTATCCTCTCATAATAGTCGACATACTGACTATTAATTTAAAAGCGTTTCGGACGATTGAGAGTGATTCCCATACCCTTAAGGGCAGTCACAGATTGGCCCTTAATAACCGGCGCGCAGTCATCAGATTAGCGCGGAAATCCTGTTTAGCAGTTTCAGAATTGCTGAAAATCCTTTCGCAGCTGCAGGCTCGCGATTCAGAAATCCTACACCTAAAACCTTATCCTCTAAACTTTAATTACCACATAATTGAAATTGTTATACTGTATTTAGCTAGCAGGTCCAGCTTGCTGAGAGCTAGAGCGCAATTCTCAGATTGCGGATTATTGAGCAGATATTTATTTGCTGTAGAGAATAATAATCTTATTATTGATTCTCTGTTCCCTACACCCTATACCGTATACCTCATACCCTGCACCCTATTCTCCATAGCTTACACCCTATACCGTGCCCTATTTGACGATATCTTAAATATCACTAACAACTCCATAGTTCCGCCATACCGTTACTCCATAGCCCTCACCTTAAACCCCATAGAAAAACCACATCCCGGGCATGCAGGTACAGCCTGCTTGCCGTCAATTCGCAGTTGGTTCAGATTGCGTACTACCTTTATAAATAGAATTATTGGTAGGGATCTGATAGTCAGATCCGTCTCCTTGTATAGGGTAATCTTAATCTCCCTTAACACCCACCCTGTATTCCAAAGGCCGAGGGCCGAATCGGCCAGCAACGGCACGGGCAAACACTCTTCCCCTGAAAGTAAAAATCTCGCGAAAGAAGCAGAGGGTAAAGAATCAGGATAGAGGGAGAAGTGTAGGTCCGGTAACTCCACCTGTCAGTATGGTCACCGACCCCGACCCATACCCGACTGTAGCTAGTCCGCGTCGTAGCAATACTTCGCAATTATTAGGAAACCTAGAGGGTGGATTAGGTCATGCTAATAAAACTGACGTCTCCCATCGTGGGGCTAAGACGTCTGGCGCCCAAGAAAATCGCGAAGAGGGTTTAGGTGAATCCCAATCCGCGATGAGTGTACACGGAGAAGAGACTACTCATCAGGATGATGAAGTCGTACAGGCGGTCCGCCGGGAGGACCTCGCGGAACGCGAAGCCGACCCCAGAGTGTCGTGGGTGTATCGGCTGAATAAGGAGGAAGCGGTCGGCTACCTAGAGAGTCTCGGCCTGTCGGCAGCGGGGACTGTGAGGGAGCTGAGGAGGAGGATGGTCGAGCACCTTCGATCCCGGACCGCTGCTGCCTCTCAACCAGGTACAGAGCCGGCACTGTCCCGCTCTTCAGGCACGTATAGTCAGGGAGAAGTCTGCGACAAGGTAAGAAGTTGGAATTTACATTTTGATGGTGTATCGGATGCTCCCAGTTTCATCGAGAGGCTCGCGGAACTCCAGGGCGCATATGGGATCTCTGGGGAGCAATCCCTTATAGCCCTGCCGGAGCTGATGGAGGGAGGGGCCCTACTTTGGATGCGGAATCGTCGCTCCCAGTGGAGGACGTGGGCTGATTTTGTAAAGGCATTTAAACTCCGTTATTATCCTCATTCTTATAGTAACGACCTTGAGAGTCAGATCATTGCAAGGAAGCAGAGGGAGGGCGAACCGGCTGATGAGTATGCCGAAGCCTTGCTTACCTTAATGAGACGGTTAGGTAGTTATGAGGGGGATAGGATGCTTCAAAGATTGTTTTTAAATTTATTACCGAGGTATAAATTATATGTTCGTAGTGCAGGGGTTAAAAATGTAGATGAGTTATTAGATGTAACCAGAGAGTATGAGGCGATTCGTGCCGAAGAGAGAAATGGGAGGTTATCTCTGAAAAGCACGAAAAGTGAAGAACAAAAACGGAGTGATTTTCAGTCTAAAGCCGCACCGAAAACGCGAGAAAATAGGGTAGGAGGAATACAAGAGCCTAAGTGTTGGAATTGTAATAAAGTAGGGCATTGGAAGTCGAATTGTCCCGAAATTTCTAGTTGTCAAAGGTGTAAAGAAATTTTTGATTATTGTAAATGTGTCTCACAAACCAATAAGATATCAGGTATCGCTGTAGTGAAGTCATCACGTGTTTTAAGTACGAGGTCAAAGTTGGGGGATGAGCGCATTTTTATTGATGTAGAAATTGCAGGGCAAAAATTTATTGCACTATTAGATATGGGAGTAGAGGTATCCTGTATTAGTGGAAAAGCTCTTAAAGTGTTAGAGAACGTAGGGTGTGTAAGAAAAGAAAATTGTAGTCACCATAAAATATTAACTAATGGGAAGTATAATAATTTTTCCACAAAAATTATAACTAACTTAAAAGTAGAAAATATTCTAGTTTCATTTCAACCGGTAGTTGTAGAGGGGCTTTCCCACGATGTGTTATTGGGTATGTCATTTATGAAGCATCATAATATGAATATTCAAATGCGTGATAGAATTGAAGAGTGGGAACCTAGTATAGTTGATAGCGGAGTAACAGGTAGCTCAAAAGGTGAAGAGATGTCTAAGTCTTGTATCTCAAAAGTTGCTACAGTAGCTAGCGAGAGACGGGAGAGTGAGAGTGATGGAGATGGGATTTATGTCCATGTGGGAGTAGGTGGAATGGATCTCAATGCTTTAATTGATACGACGACAGAGAAAACATTTATCTCTTCTGAAGTAGCTAACCGGCTTGGAGTAGAAGGGGAGCCCATATTACCGGTTATTGTTTGTGGGAAAAATTATAAATGGAAAGTAGCTATCACACCCGATATAAAATCGCGAATGGTTTTAGGGTTGAAAAATCTCCGTGATATGAGAGCTGTAATAGAGTTACAGCCTCATGGTATTCGCTTAAGGAGTAGGGATGATGAGGGAAAATTATCAGTTGTCTCCGGGATGGAGAAGGTAGATAAATCCCCTGTAAGAAAACTTGGAAAGTTTTCACCTACCTCTGAACAAGCTCCTGTAAGCGGGAAAAGAGTAAAGCTCCATAAGAGGGTTGAATCTATTAAACTTTATACCTGTCCTAAAAATATAGAGAAGCAGGGGAATGCTTTGAATATTGAGAATAGGCAGGGTAAGGTTGTGGTACGGGATGTACTGTCACGTTTTCCTCATAGAGAGGGGGGCGAGTCGAATAGAGCTAACTCAGGTTGTAGTGTAACTCATTCAATTGAAAATCGCCGTAGCGGTAGCGAATTTAGTGGGAAAGGAGAATTGAAAACTCGATCCGAGATAAGGAGATCAGGGGTGAATGATTTTGGAAACAATTCATTGTATTCCAGCTGTCAACAGTATAAGAGCCGATGGAGAAGAGCGAAAGAAATAGGTAGATTTCTAATGTGTCACGTATGAGGGGTGAATGGTTCTCTTTTCTTCTTTTATCTTTTTCTCCTTTTTCTTTTCATTCTTCACAGGTGCTACGCCGTTTTACCTTTCCTTTTCTTTCAGATTATTATACAGCTGCTTTCAGCCAGGGGCTGTCGTTATCGGGTTATCGGGAGATAACAAGCGATGAAGTCTATTGCTAATTGCTGTTACAATAGTTGGAGCAACAGGTTGTTTCTTTTTGAATAGGAATAGGATCGACTGCCGGATATATTTTGTTAGATTTGCAGTTGTGTACATGCACATCATCACCATCGTCGCCAATCCCTATGAATTAGCAGCATTCGTATCATCAGAACGATAAGCGGCTACCGAGTCGGGTTGGTATCGCTCTTCATGAAATTTCTGGAATGGAAATATTGTTTACCGGCCTGAATTAGTGTAGCAATTAGTATCATTGTCATCATTCGCTGCACCCTTAGCATCAGGAGCAGCTGAGTCAAACCCCGTCACATGACCAGTGGCGTGATCGTCTTTTCAGACTCTCATTGGTCAGGAAGCTCTTTTCCCCCGGCCTCCTAATTTTCAGCGACCCGGTGCAGCTTCAAGAAGACCTGGGAGAGGGCAGTTGTTCGGTGAACGGGTTGTGTACGGCTGCGTTCCGAGCGGCGCTCCTAATAGTGGTGTATTAGAGGGTTAATATTCTATTCTGTATTTTAGTGAATGGAATATTGTATGTCGAATTGCCGACTGTATTTGAAGATAGAACTTCCTGGGGGATTTTCTTTCTTGTTGGTTATTTTTCCTAAATTCGTATCACTGGGGGTGAACGAGTTATCCTTGGTTTTGAAACCTGTAAGGGATCTCAAGTTTGTGCTACAAATAGTTGAGTGGGGAATTTAGCTAGGCTCTTATAGCGGATTATTTTTGAGTACTTAATTTATAAGTCTCGACTCTGTCGCTTCACGACGTTTTTAATTAACTTATAATACGGGAAGTGGGAATCGGTTCGCTATTCTCCGTATCAGTATCCACGTCGATTCAGGTAATTGTATGTCAGGACTGGTAGTCCGTATATTTTTCCTTCTCTGTAGTAAGGTGGCCTTTAGTTTAAAGAGTAATTTTTCTCCATTGAGTTTTTATTCTTGTAGGGAAATCCCTGTCCTTTTTAAGAATAGTTTTTCTCAATTAATTTTTATTCTTGTGGGAAAATCCCTGTTCCTTTTGAGAAAAGTTTTCTCGATTAATTTTTATCCTTGTAGAGAGATTATTATCATTTATGGTAAATTTTCCTTGCTTAGTTTTCATACTATAGAGTGGCCCTGTATTTTAAATTCGCTTAGCAGTTTCTGACTTGCTGTATTCCAAGTAGGAAAAGTCCAATCCTTTCCTAGAGAACTCAGGTGCAGCTTGAGTTCGTCCTTGTCGAAGTTTCTAGACTGCGACGTCCATTCTCTTTCTTTCTCTTCACTTTCCCTATTCTAAAATCCTTCTAGCTCTCAGGTACAGCTTGAGGACTTCCTCGCCGAAGTTTCTAGACTGCGGCATCCTTTCTCTTTCTTTCTCTTAATTCTTCCTGTGTTAAAATCCTTCCTGATCTCAGTTCCAGATTCGAGATCGTCCTAGTCGCGGGTTTTCAGACCCGCGAATCCTTTCTAAAATTCTTAGAAACCTGTCTTCTTTAATAGCAAATATTATTTGCTGGTTTTCCTGTGGAAAATTCACGAATTTTCCCGTGATCTCAGTTGCAAATTAGAGATCGATCTTGTGGTAGTCCTTAGACTGGCAATTACTTGGAAAAGTCTATTGAAATCTTTTCCTGAATTAGGAGTCTCTGACTCGATATTTTCCTTGTGGAAAATCCTGGAAAAATCCTTTCCTACCCTGACAACGACAGACTGTTGTCTTCCCGATATTATTCTACAGACTGTGTCTGTGAAAAATCTTTTCTATCCTCTCATAATAGTCGACATACTGACTATTAATTTAAAAGCGTTTCGGACGATTGAGAGTGATTCCATACCCTTAAGGGCAGTCACAGATTGGCCCTTAATAACCGGCGCGCAGTCATCAGATTAGCGCGGAAATCCTGTTTAGCAGTTTCAGAATTGCTGAAAATCCTTTCGCAGCTGCAGGCTCGCGATTCAGAAATCCTACACCTAAAACCTTATCCTCTAAACTTTAATTACCACATAATTGAAATTGATATACTGTATTTAGCTAGCAGGTCCAGCTTGCTGAGAGCTAGAGCGCAATTCTCAGATTGCGGATTATTGAGCAGATATTTATTTGCTGTAGAGAATAATAATCTTATTATTGATTCTCTGTTCCCTATACCCTATACCGTATACCTCATACCCTGCACCCTATTCTCTATAGCTTACACCCTATACCGTGCCCTATTTGACGATATCTTAAATATCACTAACAACTCCATAGTTCCGCCATACCGTTACTCCATAGCCCTCACCTTAAACCCCATAGAAAAACCACATCCCGGGCTTGCAGGTACAGCTTGCTCGCCGTCAATTCGCAGTTGGTTCAGATTGCGTACTACCTTTATAAATAGAATTATTGGTAGGGATCTGATAGTCAGATCCGTCTCCTTGTATAGGGTTATCTTAATCTCCCTTAACACCCACCCTGTATTCCAAAGGCCGAGGGCCGAATCGGCCAGCAACGGCACGGGCAAACACTCTTCCCCTGAAAGTAAAAATCTCGCGAAAGAAGCAGAGGGTAAAGAATCAGGATAGAGGGAGAAGTGTAGGTCCGGTAACTCCACCTGTCAGTACGGCTACTGACCCCGACCCATATCCGACTGTAGCTAGTCCGCGTTGGATGATCAATTTTTCCTCTCAAGTTATCTCAGAGATGAGACTCAGCTCAAATTTTTGTATCACGGACCTACTCTCTGCTAGGAGCATCTTATGATCTGCCCTCTATCGGTAATAAATGAAGAAATTAGGCCCCAGCTTGGCATGAAAATTATTGAGTCTAATCATTTGAATTATCAATTGATGTGTGGGAGGTGCTCTGTAGAATAGTAGCTAATTGCAGCGAATTTTTTGGAATATTGGGCGGGGCTTAAGAGTCGACCTCGACTTTATCCATTGGCAATTGATATTTCTCGTTGACAGTTATCAAATTAGCAGTGATCATGTTATTTTTGCCTTTGCTTGATGCAATTGGAAATAGAATTCCAAATCAAGTTTATTCAGAATTGCTTGACTCTGGTATCCATGAATCTCTTGCTTATTCTGGAATTTCAGGCATAGCCTATCGCTTAAGTTGGTTCACACCGAAGTTATTGACAAAATGTTGATAACTTAATCCTTATGGATTCTATAAGATTGAATGGAACTTGACTGATACATATGCTCATCAAATGTTTACATTTTGTTGATAACTTTGGTGTAAACGCAGTTTTACTCTTCGTTTCACTTATTCAAAAGTGTAAAAGCAGCCAATCCACTGATTCTTCCATGGAAGTCCATTTATATATAAGAGTCCATTCATAATAATTAGTCTAACATTTAATGTGGCTGATTTCTCATGTCCTAAACTTTACTACCATAAATATTAAAGTGGGAATTTTCAAGTGGACATTCTAATGTTAATTTGAATAATTCTGAATAGAGTTTATTCAATCACTTTGATTATTGACTACCATCATATGATTTCTTTATCTAATCTTAGATTGAAACCAAAAGCTTAGGGATGAAAATTTGAATGTAAATTAACATGTAACTTAATTTAATTTCTATCTCAATTGAGAACTTTAGTATTTACTTGTGATTCATTAATATAAATATCAAAAGGTTTCTCTTGTGTCATGTAATGACATCAATATCGGGGACCGAGCTTCGCTCTGGAGTACAAAAGCATAAAAAATCTATTACAAAAGAGGAAATTATAACATCATTCATAGTTCATACAGAAATGTTCTATCTAATCACAGTAAATTGAGATTAATTCCCAGAAGAATGCAAAAATTTCCCTCATATAGAACCAGTTGCACAAAAGCCGGTTGAATTTTAATCCTGATTAATTTCATGTGAACCAAATCAGAGAAGACCATTTCAAAAAGATGGATCTACTGGAATGTATCAGGATTTTACCTGATTGAATGATTACAAAAGTTCAACAGCTGAGTCATAATTTTGACACAGTCCCACACACATGAACTCGCTCACTCACTTCCATCATCAAAAGATGATGAAATAATTATTATCGGCTGTTTTTCCAAGGATGAATAATAATTATTCTTTTAATATCCTTCAGCATGTTTTCCCAGGGATGAGACCTAGTGCAATCGAATTTTCATATTATAAACCTACTATACTCTGAATTTAGTGAGAATCGTTCGAGCTGTTTTCGAGATCCGGTGAAATACAAACATCTAAATATCTAAACATACAAACATCTGAACATCTAAACATATAAACAGAAATTGCTCGTTTAATAGTATAGGATGAAAGGAAATAGGACCAGCTGATGGAATGTTATGTTTTTTCGAGATAATTTTTAGCTACTTTTGAAACATAAAAATATCAGGTCCAGTAGCTCCAAAGCCTGTTCAATTTGAATCATGATTAAATTCCATGAGAATTAATCAGAGCAGGGGTTTTTCTAATAGAAGGCTTCTCTGATTGGTTCTCGTGATATTAAGTCCGGATAAGGAGTTAACAGACAGGACAACTGGCTCTCTCAAGGCCATGGCTGCATAGAAACATAGAACAACAGAAGGAACCAATACAACAGAAGCTGAAGAAATTAGTCGCATTTCTATCACCTTACATAAACATCAATAATTCAACTACCATTTTATGTTGGAGAGGTCGATTTTCAATTTCTTTTGCTATCATCCAGTCACTTTCTGTACCTATTCTTCCAGATGTTCTATGAATACTGCAATGTTTTAAAATGAGATCGCTAAATTTGGTAACTCAACTACAGCTATTATAATCTTTTTCACTTGCTCACACTTTCTTTCTCACGTTTTCAACAGAGTCTGGAAACTTTTCTTGATCAGCTGCTACTTGAGGGACCAATAATTCTTTCTGAAAGAGCTTCAGCGATTTTTCCCAGAGTTGGGGCCTGTTCCAAAATAATTTTTCTATCGAAAACGTACTCTATTCCTGAATTAATAAAAAAATGTTGGAGGCGTTTTCGAGATCCGTCAGACATACATACATACTTATCCCCAAACACACATATTTAAACAGAAATTGTTTGCTTAGTATAATTGACTCCAATGATTATGATATCATTTGATGAGCGCTTATTTTTCATAATAATAACAACAGGTATCAAAAGCAAAAGTGGCAATCATAATTTTGAAATCGAAACAGTAGCTATCATCTTATCTCCATCTGATCTAATGTGAACAAATTATAGTAAGATTCACATCAATGTGTCAGTATATTTGAATGGGTAGCATTGATGCTATTAATGAGGTATACTGACAGTTTCAAGTGATTATCAACGAACTGTTATTCTCCAATATTCTTATCGAAAGCTACCTTCTATTTCCTTTAGTAACACAACTAATGTTTGGGAATAATTGATTCATGGGGAAAAGCGCCTTACTTCTATGGAAGATATTTTAGATATTTTACATTAGGAAAAGCAATAGCAGCTACTTGGCCGTTTTAATAAATAACCCCTTTCTTTCGTCAAGTTAAATTCTGGCCGAATTTCCTCATTTCCAGATTCCACAACGGACACTTCTGAAGTTCTAAAAATACCCTCCATTCCTCATACTAAATACTTAAAATTTCATCGAAATTGTTTAAGCTGTTCACGCGATCTGTCAGATATACAAACAAAATTAGTCTTGATAGAATAGGATCAATTGATAGAGCTCCCGTCATAAAAGTTTGTTTTATGAAACATAAAAATTATCTATACTCCCAGGAATAGAAATAAAAATATTTATTCTTATATTTAAATTCTAATATTTATAAATCTGATTACCCTTTCACATAAATGTCACATAAATTTTTTTTTTAATTAAAAAAAAAATTTTCAATTATTCAACACGACATGTTTCGGCTATAAATAATGCCATTATCAAGTGATTGGGAAATGAATAATAATATAATATTCTCAGGAATAGCTCTGATTGAAGTAGCAGTGCCCAATTAATTTTTCCGCGATAAATGCATTTCAATCTTCAACTTGGTGTCAACCTAACAAAGTTAACTCAATGCCAACCTGACAAAATTATTAATTTGGTTACCAGTTAACAACTGTTTAGAGGTACTCTCTCTAGATTATAGTTTGTGACAATTCGTTCCAGTGGCTACTTAAAAAACTAGCTCTTTAAATCATATTATGAAAATCAAGGCAGAGGCAGCAAACAATCTCGAAATATAATGGTTATCAACGTTACCACTAACTGATAACAGTATCAAATTGAATCAGTCTCTTCCAGTAAACCAATTGAGTTCATATTACTTATTATTTTTTTTATTCTATTAATTATGAAATTATTATATTAAAATCACATCTATAGGTGGGAATGTTGTGGTAAACCTAACCTAAAACGTTCGAATGCTTAGAACACTAACATAGAGTTGAGATCGTTCAGACCCTGCTTATTGTATAATAATATAATGTGATGGCATGTTTATTTGTGAATTATTATTTTTCGTTATTGTGTAGGAAAAAAGGAATCTATAATAATGAGCTAATCAAAATTATTAGCACAATAAATGAGTCTATTTTTGAAAAAACAAATTATAAAAAAGATATAGTATTCTGATGTACAATAATAACAAAAAGTTACAAATACTCTTTGTATGTAAGTCTACATTGACAAACGGTATTATTTAATTTAATTACATTTATTGTTTGGATTATCAACAAATAAATATTAAATAGAAGCGATCTTGCTAGATTTATTCCTCTTTGCACGAACAACCAATCAGAGGACAAAGAAAGGGATACCAAAATTTGAATTGTTGAGATGCAACACAGAATGTTGAGATCTCTGTTATTGCAATTTTATGTATTATTATTAATTCACCTACACTGTTGGAATTGAACTGTATTTGGAAATGATTGAATTATATTTATGTTTTTATGTATTTATTTGTCTTGTAAGTCAGGGAATTGAATGTAAACAAAGGAAACATTTTTCATAAAAATATGACGTGTGCACTACATCACTCAGCTACAACCAATAGCAATCGTCCTATGCAAATTAGAAACAGAGAGATTCATAGAATTGTGAATTTAATTCGGGGAAGAAGATTCTTTCTGCTCTAGCACTGACCTGCCCTAGTCACACGTTTTGAGTAAACTTACATTTTTGTTGAAAAATTTTATGTAAATTATTTTTAACTTTTTATTTGTGAATTTAAATGTTAATTGTAAAGTTCCTTTTGTTTGTGGAAATAATAATCAACGTAAAATACCCGATTGAATCTACATGAATCGCAGAGTAATATACCAGCAACACGTTCTACTTGGAGGCCAGAAAATCCAGCACATGGCAGAAGAATAATTATTTGCGAACCAATGAAAAAGGAAAACAGAGTCGCGTGAGTTGTTCTTCTAGTAAATATATTGGGGCCCCATCTACGATTCATGAGTGATATAAATTCTAGTGAAAATTAATGGTCATGACCAGATTGTAATCAGCGGAGATCCAACGTTAATCTACATTATAATAATCATCATTAAATTAGATTAATTTATAATAATCTGTCTATCGATCAAGCTATTCCAAAGCAGAACTCACAACCCTGTAATTATCATTTAAGCATACATCTTCTTTCAATTCTTGAATCATTACCGTATTAAATTGTAATTTGTACATGTTTGGTATTGTTAAACCAGAACACGTTATACCGATCATCACTATTCACTTGAAGATTATTATTTACTATCTGCTTATCTTGAAAATTGTCAATATATTGAAATAACTGAGCATATCTTCCAGTTCGTTTCTTTTCTGAAAACCTTGATATCGTCTTTGACACGTTACCATTGGTATTGTGATAGACCTCATATGGTCAGTGTAACAAGTCGGGAAATTAATTTGGTGGAAGGTTGTGGATGGTTGCTAATGTATCAGTGGATCACTGCGGGATTAATAAATATAATTCTTCTTACATTTGCTTTTACATTGGTCACTGTCGGTGGCTTAGCTTATAATTTCCAAACTAAATTGAACAGTGTATGCGGCATTTTGCAGGATTTAAGTCAATGTAACCCAACACTGATAGGATTAGATTCTGTACTCGAACCTCTTTTCGGAAATTATATTTATTCAATAAAGTATTCATTATCAATTCTGATAGCGGTAAGAGGCACAATCATACATGGATTTGTGATCTATATCTTTGTTCGGGTTGCATTGGCTCTTTATCAGAACGACAACCAGGTAATAATTTTAAGATCGCTTTATTTAAGCTTAGTACTATTGGAACACTCCAATCCTACATCTGGGATAACCTACAAATTTCTCAACCAATCAAATAAATTCTCAAGTCTGATATTACACAGAGGGGCATATATTCATGTACCCATAAAAGTGAGCACTTTCATAAATTTATCTATTTTTTGTGTGGACCATGCCCTCCCTGGAGGGATCTATGTTCTATATCAACATGATGGTATGGACATTTCAATTATAATTAAGAGATTGGAATAAGAAGAATATACATGCTAAAAGACGGACTTTAAACCCTTGAAAACCACCCTTAGAGTTGAAATATTGCCAAAAGATTTCTTAGTGAGCACCTAGGACTTATAAGGAAGCTATATTTCAAGTTTTTTTGCAATCTGTCCAGTAGTTTTCCAGAAATTGTGATCAGTGAGATAAGAATTTCATAAGTATAGATGTTTTATGCAAAAAGAAGTGGCGTGGCGAAACGCCAGTACAATTTGTATTGGACCATATGTTCATATAAAAGCGGCGTGAAAGTGGCGAAAAGTCAGTGCCATGCCAGCGCCACACCACTGAATGAATTGGGCCTCACCTGCTGATTTGTGATACCACGGAGTGGAGAACACTACTGGTTTCCTTCTTCCCTGTGATAAAGTTTTCTCAGAGAGATTCTACCTGTTGTCATTCTGCCAATGTGTGCTTTTCATTTACATTTTTTCACTTTTTGTGTAGTTGAGAAGTTGATATTGTGGTAATTATTCATATTGAATGAAAAAGACTAAGAAATTGTCAAAAAACCACTGATTTATTGATAATTAGAAAGACCAGTTTCATTTATTACACCATTGTCAATCTCTGATAAACTAAAACTAAATACAAGAGCAGCAGAATTTATACTAGTAGGCGAGTACTGCTATTGGTCGAGGCCATGAGCGCCTGCCATTGGCCTAGCTAGACAGTCTCCTCCCCTCAACGGTGTGACAAAATGGCGGCTTAAGCAACAGAATCGCCATGATAATAAAATTCACTTTTAGTACAAAATAAGAACCAAGAAAACAAGTGTGAAAGATAATAAAACAAATATGTAAATGGAAAAACTATTGACCAATGTATGCTTACAATTTTATGATAAAACTAAATTCGTAGTGTTGTATTGGTTGAAATGAATCTGGTCATTTAAACTATACTGGGAATTTTCCTTAATTACTCTTGTTATTTCTAAAGCATCTAGAATATTCAAAGATCTGCCTTTGTTATTAACATGCAAAAACTCAACATTCTCCTTAACTGTGAACTTGTGATCATTTGTTATCAAATGTTCTGCAAAGTTAGATTCCCCATTTTGTTTATTCCAATCTCTGATGTGCTCTTTAATTCTACTTTTGAAACTTCTACCAGTCTGAACCACATAACAAGCATTACAATCATCACATTTAAGTTTGTACACCCCGCTTTTATCCCAAATATCAATTTTGTCTTTACTCCATATAAATAGACTATTTAAAATCGGTTTGGTCTTGAAAGCAACATGAATCCATTCCTCTTCAATTCCCTACCTATCTTATCAGATACAAGGCCTGAATATGGGATTGTTATCCAAGTCTTCTCCTCACAGTTTGAGCCTACAAAGCTAGAATTGATTGAAATTTGTCTATTAATTGTACGGTACTCAATAATCTGTCCACCATACTTTCTTCATACCCATTTGTGACAGCTATCTGTTTAATTTTAGTGATCTCAATATCAAAATCATGATGGCTCATAGGTATTGTTAGTGCTCTATAGACCATGCTATTGAAAGCAGCAAGTTTGTGAGAAATAGAATGACAAGAATGAAGAGGAATGATAACATCAGTATGGGTTGGTTTTCTGAAAATAGAAAACTTGTGAAAACCAGTGCTATGATCTATTCTTAAATCTACATCTTTTTCTAATTTTTTCATTGAGTGGCTCAACCTTGAGCTCCTCTCGAATGTCATAGTTACAGGGTAGATACAATCTTGTGCGTCTCTTTACACTCCCAAAAGCGCATCTCATCCTCTTGAATTTTGCTAATTTCAAGAGTTTGTTGTTTTTCTTCTAGTAATATACAACTCCCTATCTCTAGATCTAGTGTTGTGCGCATGATCTACATTGCGTATTAAATGATGGTTTCTTTTGATGAAGATGAGGACTGCATGTATGTAGGTAGGCTACCTATGTATAGTTCCCGAATCGTTAAAAATGTGTTATCGTTTTTGCACTGGCGGCGAAAAAGTCGGCAGGACAGGAAGCCTCTGATTGACTGATTATCAAGTGATTCTCGAATGTCAACCCAATCAGCTGAAAATCAGCCAATCAGAGAGCTTCCTGCCCCGCTGACTCTTCTGCCGCCAGTATGGTAGGTATGTAACCGCTAGGTATGGTACGTATGGCTCTAACTATACACATTCTTGTACCTAGTAGAATAATATTGTATAGTCTGTTGTAGCTGTGGCATAATCTGCATAACCTAAAGAATTATCAACTGAAGTGGACGCATTCCATTATCACTTTGTTATCACTATCAATTGATCTTATTGATCCAATCCAGTAGTTGTGATTTATATTATTTCAATTTATGAATTAAATTTCAATTTTTCACACAGCAGCTGAGTTCAAAGAAATCTATACAGCAGAAATTATAAAACATATGCGTTTTACAAATAGTTTATCTGTTGCAGGATCATGCTGACCCCTATTTACTGGAAAAAGTTGATATGTTTGTGAGGAAGATATTCAATGGAAAACCCAAAGGTGAGGAAGTTATCAATCAATCTTTGATAATAAACTTCTATAACTTATTACACAAAAGTTCATTATTCAATTTACAAGCTTAAAGATCTGGTGTGGCGCACTCACACAACATTCAACAGTTTCCAACAGTTTGCAATTGAAATAATAATATTTTCTCGAATTTCGAGCTTATTTTAAATTTTAGGTGGAAATGTTACTGAACATTAATTCATTTTCAATCCATACATCTCATATGAGCCTTTATTATGAATGGATTTCCGGGATCACTCATTTACGATGCAAATGATGCAATTGAAGTTTTGTGTAATAGATTCCAAACTTTTTCCAGTGTCAAAACGTGAATTTCTCTTAACATCGAAATGATTATATTGATCTTTCATGGATATTGGGTTACAAAAATGTGAAAAGTCCATGAACTTGAATGATTTATATATTAATTTTATACTCTGTAGGATAAAAAAGTTTAGGTAGCTCGTTCCTGATTCTATTGAAGCCATAATATAGGCGGGATATGATCATGCTTGGGTCACTGCGAAGCAGATCTGATACAATAACAATATTAAACACGATTGCTCTCTTGCAATCCTGTTTTTCCCCGACTTTACTGCACGTTTTTTCAGAAATCCTGTTAGATTTTAGAGATTTTCATGCTAAATCTTTTTCACTTGGATTTTTTGTACAAATTGTATTTGAAGTATGATAATTGAGAATCAAAAATCAAACTTTGTATAGATGGGGCGGAGCTCCTGAAATTTTTACAGATATGCGACTTGTGGCAGTTGATAGAGCTCATCAATGACTATTCTACGTATAAATTTGATCAAAATCGTTGAAGCCGTTTTCGAGAAAATCGCGAAAAACCCTGTTTAGACAACATTTTCGCCATTTCAGCCGCCATCTTGAATTGCATTTGATTGAAAATTGTTCGTGTCGGATACTTATAGTGTAAGTTCCAAAGTCATTCCGTTGATTGGGAGACGAGATATCGTGTACACAGACGCGCACACACACACACACTCACACACACACCAACACACACACACACACACACACACACACACACACACACACACACACACACACACACACACACACACACACACACACACACACACACACACACACACACACACACACACACACATACATATATATATATATATACACAGTTTACTCGACTGGCTCAAACAGCACTCTGGTTTGTGGACTATATCAATAATGTCGAAACTTCAAAATCATTTATGCATTTTTAACACATCACGTCTAGGATCATCTTGGAGAAAGTCACATTGAAAGAATATTCAATGTAGCAGGAGATATAATTATGTGGTTTCTCAAATTCTGAATATTTCTTCCAAGAGAAGATAAATAGAGAAATGTTCAAACTTGAAATAGTTTAATTTTTTTTATTCAATTTTTTCAATTGGAAAAAGTAAAAAGCACACGCCCTGAAAAATTGAATTCTCTGAACAATGACATATAATAGAACGTGAATTTCTGTCCATAAATGAGCTGAGAGATCAAAATATTAGAATTATTCTGACTGCTACTGCGCACTTTGAATGCATGAAATCTGTGAATAAGCTCTAGAAAAGGTAAAATAAGGTACTTTCCACTCTTGCTTTGTAATTTGCGTAAATAAATTTGAATTTATTATTACTTTCAATGATAAGAATGATGAAAACAAACATATATTTTTCATTACGGTAATGTTCATGGAAATATTCGTTTATGAATGATCTTTTAGCCTACCTGTCCAATTAAAACCAACCGATTTTGATATGAAATATTATTATATTATCATCCATGTTTATCTCTATTCCAGATACATCCGTTCCTAACTGTGATACATCTAAAACATTTAATGAATTGACTGAATTGGGGGATCCAACTTTGAAATACAAATCACAAGATAGACAGGAAACGCACTTTAATGAATTGGAATGCTCAAAATTACTGGATAATGGGGTATCGGTATCCAACTTATGCTACAACTCTTGCGATAACCCTGATTGTTACTGTGCACCTTACTGCATGATGCTAGAGGATATTCAAAGCAGATCTCAAAATTTTCAAGAAAATCAAACCGAAGATATTATTTATGGATACGAAAATGATATGCAACACTCCAAGGAAACACCAAATGAATTTTTTGTTGGATTCAAAGAAAATAATGAAGATGAAATTTACCCAAACATTGATGATAATGACGATGATTGTGATGGTTTGATGATTGATGAATGAAATTCAATTTGATGCAATCCAATGTGAATGTGTGAATATATGTCTTTATCTTCTTCTGAATTATTTTGAATGCTCCAAATCACATTGTTACTCTTCTATCACTACTCACTCATTTCGTATTTCCCCAACCAATCAAATGGTTTACGTATATCAACTTTATTATGTATATTTTCTTATATTAACTGAACCTGAATATATAGGGAAGTTTTTGTGAAAATACTGATTTTTTTCTTGAAACACACAACATTTTCTCTAATATTAATTAACTAGCAGGTAACCCGTGAATATATGTCTTTATCTTCTTCTGAATTATTTTGAATGCTCCAAATCACATTGTTACTCTTCTATCATACTCACTCATTTCGTATTTCCCCAACCAATCAAATGGTTTACGTATATCAACTTTATTATGTATATTTTCTTATATTAACTGAACCTGAATATATAGGGAAGTTTTTGTGAAAATACTGATTTTTTTCTTGAAACACACAACATTTTCTCTAATATTAATTAACTAGCAGGTAACCCGTGCTTCGCAAGGGTCTATTTAATAACTCAACAAACTGAAAACTTGACTTATTAATGAAATCAAAATAGAATTGAAAATAGGCCTATAAGAATCCTCGGTTGATTAAGAATTTATATGCAACATTTCAAGTAAATCAGTCCAGTAGTTCAGGCGTGATGCGTCAAACATAATTTTCCTATCCTTTACACGTGTATACGTGTATAAGCCAGTTCTTTCCTTCATTACAGTATACTAGTAAACTAGTAGAAGATGATAGATAGATGGTTTATCAGTATCTTTGAATTAGAATAACTTTTGGAAGGTCTGAGATATCGATGTGCGGTTTTCACCATACTTTCGCCATATTTTCTCTTGAAATCCTGTATCGAAATCATGTATCATAAATGACCGGCCACCTTCCAATTTAAAAAAATGAAGTTGGATTCAAAATGGCGGTTCAAAAATAGTGGACGAAATTTGGGTGTGACGGAAAACCTGTTTTTATTATTGGAATAGGATTTCCAATCATACCTATCTTCTAATTTTCCTTTTTGAAAAAATGTTCAGCTGCTTTCATACAACAACTAGAAGCATGTCAAATTGAATACTTGACAAACTGAGAACTTGATGTGATCAAATCTTGTTGAATAGAAAATAGGCCTATAACCATCCTCGGTTAATAAGGAACCTATATGCAAAATGTCAAGTTAACCAGTCCAGTAGTTAAGACGTGATTATGTGTCAAACATAATTTTCCAATTCCGTACGTGTATAAGCCAGTTCTTTCCTTTATTATACCGTAGTATAGATTATTATGTTGCTTTTATCTGTGATCAGTATAATGTCTTGTATCATCTAGAGGTGCGACCACACAAGCTGAACCAAACCTCAAACCGCGCAGCAAACCGTGCATTCCACCGAACATCGCGCCTTTCAGTTTCATGTTTCATAAATTTAAAAATCAGCTGTTAAACATTCGCCGTACCGTACTCCGAACCGTTCACCATGCCGCTCGCCTCTGTTTTAACTGTTCGCCGTACCGTACTCAGAACACTGAACTTTTCAGCCAATCAGAGTCCTCCATTACAATTCGCTGTACAGTTTGCTCTACAATTAATCAACAATTCCATCAACTAACCATAAACTGACTGAAATAAATACTACAATTCCCATGTATTCAATTGATAGATTTATATAAATCTACAGTGTAGGTCATATCTAAATTCACAAAGAGTTCGATTGTTGTTGGCAAGAAACATGTTATTCAACACAGAAATCATTGTTATTTTAAAAGATAGGATAAGTTGAATAGTTTCCCTTTCAGGGGGATGTTCGACAAACCACAAACTCATTTTTCACTTGAAGAAATGTTGAAAAGGTGCATAGGACCTTATTTTTTTGTTCAGCTTGCCAAAATACCCTTCATTTCAATATTAAAATTTTTGACTGACTGTACAGCGAGTCAATCATTCTATCAGGGCTCGAATAATTTTGGGACTGTAAATTGAATAAAAATGGAAGAGAATAATTTATTCTTGTAAGAATATCAGCACCTTTATTCAAAGCCATATTAACTGCATGCGTATTCATATTGCCGATACTGCATTGATAAAACTGTATACGTTTATTGAGCACTTTGTCTCAAAAAACTGTTCTATAGTGAGGTCCATGTTATAATGGCAGTGTGTGATTTGCAATGGTGTTGCTATCCTTGTCTATCAGTCAACAAAGCAGATATCGCTATCTCTTTCACGCTTTGCAATGTTGCCACATCGTTTATCAACAATGTATAAATTCAAATAATTGACAAAATATTTAATCTCAATGATAAAAATGTATTATCACATCTCAAAAAAAAAATATTTTCTTGACAAATAAATTATTCTCAACTATTTTCAACAATAATGAACAGTTAAATAATTCATCAGATATACCAGTATCAGCTGTTTGGGTGGCAAGGCTGGCAGATCTGGCAACCCTTTTCTCCTATCTTCCTACACTGCCATTATAACGTGGACCTCACTATAGCTGAAAAATTAATAACTCATGCCTCATGTAGGCCTATACATTGCATCAGAAAAACAAAGTTTCAAAACTATGTTTTTTCTAAAAGATGTTTTTGAGATTATTTCTTTGATGCAGCAGTTTCACATTCACCATATTATTATACAGAGTTTGTAAAAATAAAATATAATCATCAAAACAATACTATTATAATCTCAATAATAATAATAACAATATTATTATTAAAAATATTCATGAATACAATTATCAAAACCTTAGACCAGTTTTATCTATAGCTGGTCTAAAATCAAAACAATATTATTGAGGTCAAGTTGAATCAGGTAGAAAGCAATAATAGAACAGCTGTTTTTTTTTCTAATTTTATCGTATGATTTGAATGTGAAATCGCCATATGAAATCATATGTCCCATAATTTGAACATTAATTATGGAAAATCTAGAAGGAAAATTGAAATTTGGACTTCGAGGTACACGAGATTGATATTTTTAGAATTTATGTGCAAAATATGGAGATCTAAATCTTTTCCAGTATGCAATCCACAAGTTGACATGTTTTGATGTGAACTAACGAACACACGAACAAACACAACCCTACTCTCTCTTATTATATAGATAATAATAATTTCTCTGATTGCCATGAATTGCAACCAGAGGAGTTTATTGACAAAACATATACATAATTATTATGATATACATACAAAAGTAGCTAATAATAAACTTAGTCCTGATTATTTTTTTTAGCTTAATTGCATGGCAACTGATCATAAAGAACTCAGTTCATGTAGGAAGGACGTTTTTCAAAGAATTGTCTACTGTGTTGCTGAAGTGCATATAAGTTCTTGTGCGTGTTTCAAACCGGTTATTAACATATTTTTAATGTTCTTCATTTCTCATTAATTTGAGAGTCAGAATACAATTCTGTTATAATATTATACAGTCCATAAATGTCAAAATGTTGAGGCTTTTTCATTTATTTCGTATACAGATTCTCTGATGAACATCCTTAAAGCATTTGGCGGCAAGGTAATTATTAACCCATCTCTTGTTTTTAGCTCAAATTAATTTTATTCATTACTTGTATCTTCTCGCTCTCGCATGTCCCTGTACATTTGGAACTGCCAACTCCGTGACCTTGGATTATAGCTCTTCATCCTTCCCCAATTATACAAGAGTGATTATCCTTGACAGAGTGCCGTACGGTATAGTCTATATATTATAATCGTTAGGTACCTTTTTGTTAAACGTTGGCAGTTTGAATTTCATACCATCAATCTTGAAAAATATAGATTTTTCCTTAGTTTACAATACTATTATGTTTCCGATGTGCAAGTCGCGAAGCTCGAACTCTAGAGCACGTTCGGCGACCGTCAGAGCACAAAGCACCACAGCAGTATAATAAGGTAAGACTGTCTTGCCGAAATTATGAATACATGTTTTCAACCATGTTTTTAATACAACCAAGTGTTCTTTTAAAATACGGTTCGGTCAAGCCATTTTTGAAAAAAATCTTTAATAGAAATTCAACAAAACCAATTACTCTACATATGACTAATAAATAACAGTAGGGCTTAGTTGTGTGAGTAGTATCAGTAGAGTATCCTATACTATTAAACGAGCAATTGCTGTTCATATGTTTAGATGATTGGATGTTTAAATTTTTAGATGTTTAAATGTTTGTATTTCACCGGATCTCGAAAACGGCTCTAACGATTATCAAGAATTCAGAACATAGTAGGTTTATGATATGAAAATTCGATTGCACTAGGTCGCATCCCTGGGAAAACTCAGGGAAAACCCTGAGGAACATTAAAAGGATAATTCATCCTTGGATGAAACAGCTGTGAAAAGTGAAAAAAAGAGTGAGTGAGTATGTGAAAAATCAAAATATCGTGGCATCCCCGAAACTCATAAGATGACATAATAACCAGCTGTGAAATATAAACACGATCATCTTAGAGAATTGTGTTCTGTTTATCAATAAATAAAAATCTGGTGTGGTACACTCAATGAGTTCCTTGCTCATTGAACTGTAAGCCTCATTCTTAAACGAGAATAATTTAGGGGAATAACATAATGATGATTGGCGGCAACATATTTGAAACTACGATCAGACTACTGTACTTTTTCCTTTGTATAAATTGTGAAATTCGATGATTTTTTTAAAAGTTGTCAAAACAGCTGTTCTTCAGATGAAATATCTTGACTAAGTTATGTGTTCTTTTTATAAACACTGCTCTACCTACCTCATTCACGAGAAGGAGGTTACAAAGTCCATTTATCAAGGATGGGGTGGGCCCCCCATTAGTTTCTCAGGAAGGAGACTCATGCTAGTTGATAGAGCTGATAAATAACTATACAGGGTATGAATTTGAAAAAAATTGGTCAATTAGTTTTCAAGAAAATCATGAAAAACATGTTTTTTCAGTAATTATCCGTCATTTTTCTCAAGAATATTACGGAGCTCCTGCAATTTTCCCTGAATTGAGACTCATGTCAGTTGATAGGACTTATGAATAGCTATCCATGGTATCAATTTGAAGAAAATCGTTAGAGCTGTTTTTGAGAAAAACGTGAAAAATATGGTTTTTTAGTAATTATCCGCCATTTTTTCCGCCATCTTGAATTGAATTTTATCGAATTTCTTATTGTCGGATCCTTATGGTATAAGGACCTCAAGTTTAAAATTTCAAGTCAATCGGTTAATTAGGAATGGAGTTATCGTGTTCACAGACATACACACACACACACACACACACACACAGACCAACACCCAAAAATCATGTTTTTGGACACAGGGGACCTTGAAACGTAAAGAAAACTTGAAATTGGGGTACCTTAATTTTTTATGGAAAGCAATACTTTCCTTACTAGTGGGCAAGGAAAGTAAAAATAACGAGCGGTGTTCGATATTGGCTTGAGGTGCGTTCAGACTTTCGCTCTGCTCCGCAACCGAACGTCACTCCAGCAGAGCGATTGATGATCGACCGGGGAGCAACAGTGGTTCGACCAGGGAACGCGAGAAGATCTAACATCTTCCATAATGGGTGCGTGGGCGGAGCGACTGTGGTTCGATGGAGGAACGAGGGCGGTACGAGGGCGGAGCGTGCTCGGTGCGGGTTGGAAGAGTGTATATGTGTACGCAGCTTTATAAATAGCTATCCAGAGTATGAATTTTGAATAAGACTTTAGAGCCGTTTTCGAGAAAACCGTGAAAAACATGGGTTTTTAGTGATTTACCATCATTTTGTATTAAATTTAATTGAATTTAGTTATTGCCGGATACTCATGGTTTAAGGACCTTGAGTTTAAAGAGCCAATTCGTTAATTAGGATTGGAGTTATCGTGTTGGGTACCTTCAATTTTTTTGTAAAGCATAATAGGCATGTGGCAATACTCTCCTTACCTATAGTGAATAGCGAGGTCTCCATTAGTCCAGTCACTATATACATTGGTGCATGCAATTTATATTGTAATTCTGATTTCCTAATATATTATTTGGGTACATAAGAGAAGTCCATAACCAATTTCTTCATGCAAAATTTCCTTGTGCTAGATACAGAGTTGCCCAAAAACCTAGTATTTTCAGGTCATTTTCCAGTTTTCAGCTTTTTCTGCCAAATCTCGTAATCGGACAGAGAAATTTGCTTCCATCTTTCTTTTAGATTTTAAAATTTGGAATAAAATGAGATCATTCGGAACTCTCTATCTCCAATGAGTACTGAGCTATAATTTTTCAAAAATGAGTGAAATTTGAAGAAAAGTCAATTCTGAAGAATTTTAGTTTTTGATCAACAATATCTTCCGATTGTTACCATTTAGATGTATAATTCAAAATCCTTCTGGGCGTATTATTATGCTCTACAATCTGAGATCAGGTAGAGCGTTCCATGTTCCATCTAATATAGATTTCCAGGTACATCTGACAACAATGTATTGTGAAAAACACCTAATTTTCAGCTTCAACCATCATCACCAACTACATTGTCCTCACATTGATTTTTCGAACAATGACATAAGTTCATGAGATTATGTTCTATGAGAATCACCCGTTAGATGCACTTCATAATGAAGTCTTCATTTCAGTATTTCCTAGTGGAGAGGCGCGCTTAAGGACACCTCAAGGATCAAAATTTCAAACACATATAGCTTTTGACACAATGATCGGATTTCATTGTACTACACTTCATTCTTCTCGGCTCGTCAAGGCGGTCCAAAATCATACATCTTTTTCCGGTCGAAAAAAACTACTTAAAGTAGATACACACAGAAAAGCGTAGCGTAGAATAGCGTAGAGTAGCCGTAGCGTTGTGAAGTTGTGCCCCTTGGAGGGTTATCTCTTATGATAGAGCCCCACGATATGAAGCTATAACTGTGTAAGGTGGTAAATTGCAAATCCCTACAGATGATACGATGTTCTTGATATTTATAGAGCAGTTGTTAAATTCCCTCTTTTGCGAATAAATTCACAAAAAATTAAGGCCGTCCGGCTCGCAAAATTACTGGGTTCAAACCTCAGCTCTAGCTCAGTGGTAGATGCATGAAATTTCCAAATACAATTAGTCACCAAAAGGTTCAATGACCTGGGATTAATAATTCTTACCGCTGCTTCTATGAAGTTCTTGAAGAATACCAGTGAGGAAATTAAAAGAATATTTGATGACTGATTATCAGTAACCATGACCCACTAGAGAATAATAAAGACCAACTATAGTTTTTTCTAGTTGATTCTTAAAACGCTCGTCATGAATACAGGTATTCACCAATTTATCCTTCCAAAATTCCTTAGAACTGACAACGCCAGTTCTTGAAGCTCTCTGGATCCTTATATGATATAACTGGAACCTTATTAATATAATTTTCAATGTACTCATTCGGGCAGACTAAAATGATTATCATCAAAGGATGATAAATACTGGATGCTCTTAATAGCCTAAGATCAATATTACTTGATTCAATAATTTTATGTGCTGCTGAATATTTGTTGGTACTAAAACAGCTCAAACTGTATATCACGAGATGAGTTAGGATATAATAAAAAATTCTATGATTTTGTATGCTGACATAAAACACAAAATATATTCCCATAAAACAGTGTATATAAATATTCTATATCTATATTTTTCTTAAATAAATTCTTTCTAAAATCTGAATAATTATCACAAGATTTAATAGCTTTCACAATAGTGAGTTTCAAATTCATAAACACATTATATTCAATACTGATGCTTAGACTTCCAGTCAATTCAAATTTCTACAATATAAACCTGTTGGTCCATAGATTCGATATGATATACTTTGCTCAATTAGCAAAAATAATTAACAAATTAATATCAAACATGAGATCTCAGGGATTTATATGAGTTCGGGCCGTGCATGGAAGTAAGCTTCCTACATATATCAAATACATATGGACCAAACCTGTTTTGTCTATAGATTCGATATGATATACTTTGCTCAATTAGCAAAAATAATAATTAACAAATTAATATCAAACATGAGATCTCAGGGATTTTATGAGTTAGGGCGTGCATGGAAGTAAGCTTCCTACATATATCAAATAGATTTATAAAATGTTCTTATGAACTATGTGATATCACTCAACACGTTGTGACTTTTTCTTTAATTCAAGTTAATTTGAATAGTGCTTTTAATTAATTTCCCCACTATACGTAGAAACCTGAAATGAGCTCGTTTGACTTATCACTCACATTCATGAAGTTCTTGACGGTCTCGTGGATTGAATTAATTATTTCCCATAATTAATTAGGCAGGTTCCTTTCGTCTCTGCTGGGCTAGCGCGTGGTCCAGATTCTTAAAGTTTCTTCCGAATTAAAGATATATTTATAGGGAACAATTACAATTACGAACTCTTCAACAACCTGAGTTCACAGATAATTTAACATTTACTACAAATATTTCACATTTAAAAAAGGGTTGGCTTTATAATTTTAAATTTAAAAAGGAAGAAAACCCTAAACTCTATGTGTGGCCTCTCAGGTCAAGATCTTAAGCCAGAAAAAGAGGTTTTCAGAAAAATTGTCTCTTCCTAGAACAATTTTGTAAGCTTCTCTCTGATTGGTCTTCAATTTAATAAACTCAATACAATTGGTCGCCTCAGAATCAGGTTCTTCAACTTTATAATAGGAGAAAATTTAAATAAAAAGTTTTTATATAAATATGGAGTGTTTATCTTGAATTAATTTCATAAATAAATCGTAACATGCGATTTAATAGATAATACATTTAGTTTTTATATGAGTTTTTGTATACTCTGAATTTTCGTGCTTTTTAGATTATAATAAATATTTATAAAGAAATAATAGTTGTCTGTATTTCTACACATCACCTTCCTTAGTATATATAATATATCCTTTGTGAGTAAATTTTATATAATTCAACCTGTATACTGGTTGATCGAATGATCAGCTGATTCGCTCAGTATTGATTCCAATAATTATCGATTTATTCAAGATCAACTGATTCTTTTCAAAATGTAAACAAACAATTCTTACCTCAACGTACATGCAAACTTTATTCTTTATAATCCGCCAATATAAGTAAGCCGCTTTATAATTTTTAATTTCGCCATGGATTCTCATAGTGTTGAATCACAATTATACATGTTTTCTTATCATTTTTGATAATACTATTACTCTTAATCGCTAATAATACTCGATTTAAGTTGATTGATCCTTTGACAAGGTCTAACTTTCTTTTCCATTTTAAATTCTATTAAAATTCATTGGTTCATTTCAAAATATTTGATGATACCAAAGTACCACGTGACACATACGCCTCTGATTTCTGATATAAAACAACATTCGAGAATATAATATAATTTTCTGATCCTGTTGTTTTGATCAGAAATCACACATGTTACAAAGCCTATTAATAATCTACTGAGAATTCTGTCTCCTAACAATTCAACAACATATACAATAATAACTAATTCAATTCAAATACATATGCCTTACATCGGCCAATCTCCTACTACACACAATACATAAGTTAAATTGTCTCCTCCTCCATACACAATATAAACATTTTTTTCCAGTCCACGCTTTGCCCTCAGGCTGGAAGCACATTTGAACATTAGTGCAAATCATTGCCAACCTAACACCTTATAATTCTCTGACTTGCAGAATATAATATTCTTCTTCCCTCGACATAGAACATGGCTTGTACATTTGATTTCAATCTCTTACTGAATTTGGGCTTTACTTTTATACAATGAATATTTTAAAGGATAATCTTTGGTAAATTTTATTAACGAGAACTTCTTATTCATTGATACATTGAAACTTTGGCTTAATGCTTTTGGTGGTAACTATGCGGTTTGATCATTTGGCGGATAATTTTATTTATTTTCTCAATTAGATTTACACATAAATAATAATAATATAATATTTTTTATAATATCTTTACATACAATTCACATTTATATGACACTTGAGCTTCTTATTCGGGGTATCAACTTGGATGATTTAATAGGCATTGACTACTTGGGTTCTTGTAGTGAATGGCTGATTTTCGTTGGCTTCTGTTCATCAACTGTCGCCATTTTGATGTTTCTTCATGCTATACAACGGTAAGTTGGTTTTTAAATTGGAAGTTATTAATTCTCTTGCTTCATTAGTGAGAATGGTATTAAAGGTGGTTTCTAAATTTTTTTATTTCTTTATTTTCAGGTGTTGTTATTCGAAGTGGGTACTCGTCTGCTAATTAAGTGTATTGTTGGCGTTCGTCTGGTACGTATATCTTGTCAGGTAGGCCAATGACGTTTCATCAAAATATTATTATTTACTTCCTTATCTCTTATTGTCTTGATAGTGTAGCTTGTGATTATTTATTTAGTTTTCTGGGGATCAGCATATTAAATGGGACGTTCACATTCAGGATCTATGCTTCAAACTGAAATATTTAATAACAATTTTTTACAGAATTAACCAATTAAAAGACTTGAATATTTTGAGAACGATTTACTACGCTTATGCTCATTCACTTTTCCATTATAATATAAAAGTATGGGGAGCAGCGTATGACACTCATTTTAAAAAACTTTTTATAATACAAAAGCATATTATTAGAGCTGCGCTTGGAAGACCCAGACTCTATCCCAGCGGATTAATATTTGAAGAGATAGATCTACCAATGTTACGTCAAACTTATGTGACAAATTTAATTATTTTTAGTAATAAAAATCACATCAATTCACCCATCGCACAATCCTTATAAAATACGGCCAACTGTAGTAAATGCTTTCAATATTACTTTACTTCATTAACATCTAGTAAACACCAATTTGAATATCAGAGTAATAAACTAATAAATAAAATTCCGGAAGACTTTATTAAGGATAAAATAACAAAAACCAAATTGAGATTAATAAGATCGTGGGTAAAACAGAACTATTATTTTAAAATTGAGAATTGAGTTGGCTAAATCAACAATTTTTGGAATATTAATTATAAAATTATTAGAACTTGACAATTTTTATATTATTTTTCTGTGTATCTATATTTTGTTTATCAAGTACTTGACTATTGATAAAATTCAACATCCATAGATTATTTACCATATATCAACAGAATGTATCATTTGTACTGCTGTTATTAGTTGAAAAATGTATTTCTTATTTTTAGAACTTGTGGCTGGAGCTCAAGGCTTCTTCTTCCAGTCACGCCAAAAACTATTGTAATTTAATGAATATTTTGTTTGTAAAAATATTTTTGTATTTGGTAATAAATTCATATTCATATTCATATTCAAGTATGGGGCTTTGATTCTGTAAATAATCTGGCGGTTTTGACGACCGGTTCTCCATCAGCTCTCTTATCCTGGATAGCCTAGAGTATTTACTTTGTTTATTTTGAATCATTCTGAGTTTCAGATTAGTTTTGAAAATTTTTGAATCAACCTTCTCACTATAAGCTACGCCCTCATTCATCATTACTTTAATAATATTTTCTTTAATTGATATCGCAGCCATAAATATAATAATCCTCACAAAATAAATCAATGTATTTACTGTGTTTCTCACAACATAACCTTTCCTTAAATACCAATCATATACTCCCGTTTCCAATGAACAATTCACTCCTTCTTTCAATTTTAATGCACACAATTCATCTTTCCATAATTCCATATAATAATTCCTTCCTTTATCATTTTCTGAATCCGTATCCGTTATTAATTCTTCATTTACTTTTGGCATATTCCTTTTATTTATTCCATAGGTGCAATCACGACGGTAAGCTGCTTGCTTGAACCATGTGTGCTTCGGGTGCATGTCGGTCCAATTATTCATCTCATTCTGGTGTCGGTTATCCTCTCTGTATGCTGCCTTCTTTTCCTGGTTGCTTGGTTTCTTGATATACCCTTTGCGGTGCTTGAATTTAGCATGCGGGCGATAACCTCTCTTCTGTGGCCTTCCCTGTCGTTTTCTCCGGGTGGGCCTTCCGGTGTTGGACTCTAGGGTTCACTCCGACGTCGTCCTGCCGCTCACACTTTCGGCTTGCCTTGGTGGTGGTTTGCCCCTTGAACCTAGTGTGCCGCGGGTGGATCCAATGATGCTTGGGTGGTGGCTGCTCAAACCGGGTAGGTTGTGGGGTTATTGCATGCTGGTACACAGGTTCGGTGCATGACTGTGGTTCATTATTTTTAGGCTTGGGTTACTGGCAATTCTTTAATCATTTCTGTTTCAATGCTGTAAAGTATTTTTGGTGGTGGGCTGGTTACTAGTGGTAGTTCTTCGGGAGGGAATAGCAGACTTAATATAGGTTGTTTTTTACTGAATTTGATGTATGTTTGACTTCTTTATTTGGTGGCGAGTTGTTGCGGTGGTGGGTTTGTTCTGGTTGTTGGTTTTGGGTTGTCTTTGTTGTATGTGCTTCTGTGTAAGATGTATTTGTCCGGTTATGATTTTGATGTGTTTCACCTTGACTCTTGTGACCTCCATCTTGCTTGTGATTATTCCCATTTAAACGATCTCTGCCATCATAATATGCTCCTCTATCCTGTTGTTTGTTATTGTAATGTGGAGATCTATTTCTAGAACTGTTTTCAAACGATTGACCTCTGCTAGTATTTTTAGTGTATTTTGGATATCGAGTGTTTACTCCGGCATTTGACATTTGATTCTCACCATTATAATTTTTTCTGAAACTATGCTATTATGTTGAAGAGAATGATTGGAGTCTCCTGTGCGATCGTTTACCTGACTGGATTCAGAAGTAATGGATTGGATACAGTGTAAATGTTCCATTAATTCTTTGCAACTGGAAATCGAAGATACTGCCAGTGTCATGCGAACATTGAAAGGAAGCTTTTTTGATAATATATTTGCTAGTGATGCATCTGCCAAAGATTCGTCTAGTTGCGAATTCTTGCACATCATCTTAGCCACAAATTCAGTATATGACTGTCTGCCTCTTTTATCATATGTGCATGATATAATCTCTGATAGTGCGTCCATCTGTTTACGTTTGCTCCAATACTGCTGCAGGAACTGGGAGATGAAATCCTCCAGGCTATTGATATCTCACATCCGGCTCTGGAAGAACATCAGCGGCTCGCCGAGTAGTAGACTGGACAGTTGGAAACGCCATACTAACCAAGAGGTGGGTATCAATTCCTGAATGGCTTTTATTTGATCTATGAATGGTCGGGGTTGCATATGACGGTGGGAGTTGTCAAATTTTCCAAGATTTTGGAAAAGTTGAGTGCCGTTTACTACTTCAGTCGGTGTATAATGCATTCAACTGACTGGGATACTTTCCATACGTGTCTCTATTCTGGGGACTCGTTCTTCATTTGCGATCCATTTATCATTCATAATTTTCTATTTGCATTCACTTCATCATACAAACCGGTTAGCTTCAACTGCTGTCCGCCTATAGTATTCTCCAACATGCCGTATCTCGCTTGTGATTTTGCCCCCTCCTCCACTAAATTTGCTATACATGTCTGCACGTTACTCTGTTCCTTGACTATTTTTGCTATTTTATTATTATTTTCCTCCACTTTTGCCTCTATCTCACCCTTATTTTCTAACACCTTTTCCATGACAGTTCCCATGATGGCAGTGCCTAGCTCCTTACCCAATACGTCCACCTGTTTTTCTACTTCCCTGGGCACCTCATCCAATCGCTCATTCAATCGGCATGTGACATCATCTATATGGGTTTCTAACTTTTTGATGACTGTAGATTGCATATCTATTTAATATCTATCATACTCTCACTCCTCTTTGAAATTAGAAAATTTTTCATCCATGGTTTTAATACCTTCTTGTACAGTCTTGGTAATATTTTCATTGACAATTTTGTTCTCTTTTTGGAGGATTTTGGTATTTTCTTCCATTTTTCTGCGCTTTTATCTTGGCTTGCTAATATTTGACTGAGTATGAGTTTGAGTTCGTTTGTAGAATCATTTGCTATAAGATTGGTAAGGTAACCGACTGAAGAGTCTAATGTGGTATTGCGTTTTCTAGGTTGATGGCGGCGGATGACGGTTGACTGGTCACATCAGATGGCGGCTGGATGGCGGCCTTTTCTGTTCTTCCGGCGACGTTGGAGTGATCTGCAGAGACGCCGGTACCAGGTTGGACAGCCTCACTCCTTCATCTCCCTCAGCCGGACTCTCATCAGAATTAATCGCATCGACGACGTTATCGATCTTTGTAGAAGACAATTGGGCCAAGTTTTGCGGGTCGAAATTGATGGAGCATATGCTGCCTCCCACTCTCTCTCGTGGGGTCTCCGCTGCATTGTCCTGGGGTTGTTGATTGGCCGGTGTCGTAGCTACATAGTTTTGGGGGTGGTCGCTGAAGTAGGAAATTTGCGAGTTAGCTGGCGACTGGCTCATGATGACGTTATTATGTATTACTTCACGTAAATAGCCAAGTGTACTACCAAATTACAGGAATATTAAAATGGATTTAGTGATAGTGCCTATTCTGGATGGAATTGTGTGGTGTTAAAAGTTTCAAGTGTCATGTACATATATTACGAAACAAACATCAAGTGACAGGTATGACTTCCAACATGTACAAATTACATTAATATAGTTCTTAAAATTTTAGGTAGGGTTTTATCTTCCTTAACAATAATAATAATGCTATAATGCTTCAAATAACCTATAACCCTGGTCAGCATACAATATCTAGATTCAGAGATCCGGATCAAAATTTTACTATTAAATTTTATGGAAATTTCCATCCAATTTTTCTCTATTATGAGAATTATGTTATCAAACTCGTGTGATACAGTTTGTCTGTATTTATGCAGCTTGAAAAATTTCAATTTGAAGAGCAACTCGATTATTTTAGCCAGAAACTTACAATAGATCATCAGATATATCTTGTTGAATCAACTTCAGATTATACTTCTTGCAGCTTTCAGTTTTATTAATAATTTCATTAATCATTGATAGTGAGATTGAGTAGGTAAGCTTTTCATCACGCCTCACGCTTGTGGTGCCATTGTGTGAAGTTGTGCCCCTTGGAGGGTTATCTCTTATGATAGAGCCCCACGTTATGAAGCTATAACTGTGTAAGGTGGTAAATTGCAAATCCCTTACAGATGATACGATGTTCTTGATATTTATAAGAGCAGTTGTTAAATTCCCTCTTTTGCGAATAAATTCACAAAAAATTAAGGCCGTCCGGCTCGCAAAATTACTGGGTTCAAACCTCAGCTCTAGCTCAGTGGTAGATGCATGAAATTTCCAAATACAATTAGTCACCAAAAGGTTCAATGACCTGGGATTAATAATTCTTACCGCTGCTTCTATGAAGTTCTTGAAGAATACCAGTGAGGAAATTAAAAGAATATTTGATGACTGATTATCAGTAACCATGTACCCACTAGAGAATAATAAAGACCAACTATAGTTTTTTCTAGTTGATTCTTAAAACGCTCGTCATGAATACAGGTATTCACCAATGTATCCTTCCAAAATTCCTTAGAACTGACAACGCCAGTTCTTGAAGCTCTCTGGATCCTTATATGATATAACTGGAACCTTATTAATATAATTTTCAATGTACTCATTCTGGCAGACTAAAATGATTATCATCAAAGGATGATAAATACTGATGCTCTTAATAGCCTAAGATCAATATTACTTGATTCAATAATTTTATGTGCTGCTGAATATTTGTTGGTACTAAAACAGCTCAAACTGTATATCACGAGATGAGTTAGGATATAATAAAAAATTCTATGATTTTGTATGCTGACATAAAACACAAAATATATTCCCATAAAACAGTGTATATAAAATATTCGATATCTATAATTTTTCTTAAATAAATTCTTTCTAAAATCTGAATAATTATCACAAGATTTAATAGCTTTCACAATAGTGAGTTTCAAATTCATAAACACATTATATTCAATACTGATGCTTAGACTTCCAGTCAATTCAAATTTCTACAAATATAAACCTGTTGGTCCATAGATTCGATATGATATACTTTGCTCAATTAGCAAAAATAATAATAACAAATTAATATCAAACATGAGATCTCAGGGATTTATATGAGTTTGGGCCGTGCATGGAAGTAAGCTTCCTACATATATCAAATACATATGGACAAAACCTGTTTGGTCTATAGATTCGATATGATATACTTTGCTCAATTAGCAAAAATAATAATTAACAAATTAATATCAAACATGAGATCTCAGGGATTTATATGAGTTAGGGCCGTGCATGGAAGTAAGCTTCCTACATATATCAAATAGATTTATAAAATGTTCTTATGAACTATGTGATATCACTCAACACGTTGTGACTTTTTCTTTAATTCAAGTTAATTTGAATAGTGCTTTTAATTAATTTCCCCACTATACGTAGAAACCTAAAATGAGCTTGTTTGACTTATCACTCACATTCATGAAGTTCTTGACGGTCTCGTGGATTGAATTAATTATTTCCCATAATTAATTAGGCAGGTTCCTTTCGTCTCTGCTGGGCTAGCACGTGGTCCAGATTCTTATAAGTTTCTTTCCGAATTAAAGATATATTTATAGGGAACAATTACAATTACGAACTCTTCAACAACACTGAGTTCACAGATAATTTAACATTTAATACAAATATTTCACATTTAAAAAAGGGGTTGGCTTGATAATTTTAAAATTTAAAAAGGAAGAAAGAACCTTAAACTCTATGTGTGTCCTCTCAGGTCAAGATCTTAAGCCAGAAGAAAGAGGTTTTCAGAAAAATTTGTCTCTTCCTAGAACAATTTTGTAAGCTTCTCTCTGATTGGTCTTCAATTTAATAAACTCAATACAATTGGTCGCCTCAGAATCAGGGCTTCTTCAACTTTATAATAGGAAAAAATTTAAATAAAAAGTTTTTTATATAAATATATGGAGTGTTTATCTTGAATTAATCTCATAAATGAATCGTAACATGCGATTTTAATAGATAATACATTTAGTTTTTTATATGAGTTTTGTATACTCTGAATTTTCGTGCTTTTTAGATTATAATAAATATTTATACAGAAATAATAGTTGTCTGTATTTCTACACATCAACCTTCCTTAGTATATATAATATATCCTTTGTGAGTAAATTTTATATAATTCAACCTGTTATACTGGTTGATCGAATGATCAGCTGATTCGCTCAGTATTGATTCCAATAATTATCGATTTATTCAAGATCAACTGATTCTTTTCAAAAATGTAAACAAACAATTCTTACCTCAACGTACATGCAAACTTTATTCTTTATAATCCGCCAATAATAAGTAAGCCGCTTCATAATTTTTAATTTCGCCAATGGATTCTCATAGTTGTTGAATCACAATTATAGATGTTTTCTTATCATTTTTGATAATACTATTACTCTTAATCGCTAATAATACTCGATTTAAGTTGATTGATCCTTTGACTAAGTCTAACTTTCTTTTCCATTCTATAATTCTATTAAAATTCATTGGTTCATTTCAAAATATTTGATGGTACTTAAGTACCACGTGACAGCGTATAGTAGCGTATTCGTGTAGAAACACACAGACAGCGTAGCGTAGCATAGAGTAGCGTATGTTTTGAAACAAAGTCATGCATTGATCAGTGGTAGCGTATACACACTGGGTAGCATATAGGAGCGCAGCGTAGAGTAGCGTTTACCTCAGAACAAACTAGTTTGTTTTTCTCATTGATATAGAGAATAAGATTAGAAGAGCGAAGTCCGCTATGATGCCACTGCGCTAGTGTAGCTACCAGAAATTTCGGGCAAGAAGTCGGGTATTTGTATTCCCTGTGTAGAAAAAGAGCCTTTTTCAAATGATAATATTTTTTTATTGAAGCAATAAAAAATATTCAAAGTATGGTATTTCATGCAGTGCTTATGGATGTACGAATCTGCATGTGCCAGATAAAAATATTTCTTTTCATACATAAGTATTTTTATATTTTCATCGGTCATGTTTCATGCAGGCTAAGCCTAGTGCCAATGATCGTTTCAAGGAATATTGTGCTTAGGTTGATTCATTATCATTATTTGCCAAGTAATAAAATATAAGTTTCGGTAATATTATATTATAATATTTTATTTCCATAGATTCAATATAGGTATCCATATTCCATCCATTAATTTGTCTTATATTGTATATTTTGTAAACTATAAAAATATTGTATGCTAAATTTGTATTATAAAAATATTATTTGCTAAAATTGTCTATAAGTTCTTCATCATTGCTATTGTTTCATTTTTTCCGTTCTTATAATATGTAGTTATTTATTATCTTATATCAAATATAGGAGTATAGAGTATAATTAGGTACCCAGTGGCGGCTCGTGCAAATACTAATGGGGGGTTCACATTTAACATGAGCAACAAGATCTAGATCTTTAATAATTTGTTAAACCCCATGTTTCAAGTGAATTTTGTTCGTTTCACGTAGTATAATGTAATTTTTTATTCCTAGAAGAGTACTAGGCCTATCATATTATTACGTAGGTAACAAAATATTCTAATGGGTTATATTATATTAAGTACCTATATAATAATTTGGATTTTCGTTTAATAATAATAAGTATTCAGATATACTCAGGATTCTCAACCTAGAAGATGTACTCCCATACTCCCATTGAATAATTCATGTACAAATCATAAATTATACAGAAAACAGCAATAATTTTTCCTCGATGTAAGATAATTTCCAATCAAAGAAATAAGGATTAACATGCTTTTAGAGACTTTGTTAACACTCACCCTCCTTCTAGTTGGCATTTACAGAGCATTTTTTGAAAATAAAATCCATCCTCCTCTCCTTCCTTGCTGTGAAAACATCAATCACCTTCTCATTGAAGTTAATGATATTTGCTATCATTTCTTCTCAATAGTCAGCATTGCTAATGCTGATATCCTGTCCTGGTTCATTGTGGAGCGCAAAAACGTCTTGATTCGTTTTAGTGTAGAAAAACACCTCTCAGCTTCAGCTGTTGTCATTGGGATGGTTGAAATTATCAACAAAAGTTTATAGGTTTCGGAAAATGACGAAGTTAAGTTATTTTCAATGAAAAATTGTAGCAACTGACAGCACCAAGCAAATTTCTGAAGTCTACTCTTCTAAAAATTATTTCAAGTTCTGTTTTTAGGCGATTTTTCTCAAGAAATGAGTAAACCTTAACAGTATCTTCAAGCAGGTATCTGGGAAATCCTTATTGAAATGTTCAAATTTTTGTGAGTCCAATAAACAGATTGCTGAATAGAATGTTGTGAATGAGAACCGGGTTTTGATTTGAGTGGTGATGATGTCACAGGTTTCCTTGGCAGCCACTGTTCTACTGAGGTAGGTGTCCTCTTCGCGTCTTGAACGTTTGGGCACACTTCCTGCACAGTCTGCTACCATCTCCATCAAATCATTCATTTTAGTTCTTTCCTCTTCAACAGCTTTGATAAAATGTTCAACATTTGATTTGATTTTCATAGCATCTGTCTTAACTGTTTGCAGCTGATTATATAAAATGTCAACATGAGGCATTAGCCTGTGAAAAACCGAGAGCCAAAAAATGAATCTATTATCTTTGAGAAGACGAGCAATAGCACCTGCTTTTATAATACTAGAAGGTTGTTTTGATGTGGATTGAATCTCCTCCATACACTCGATTAGCTCTTCTCTATATTCAAAAACTGTATTCACAGTTCTACTTTTAAAATTCCACCTTGTTGCTGACGCCCTAGGTACACGTTTGCCGACTACTCTGTCTAAAACATCTATTCTTTGAGGAGAATTTGAAAAAAAATTAGTAATATCACTCAAATCTGAGAAAAAATTCTTACATCTTGATTTTGACTCGCTGCTTGTGCTACAATTAAATTGAGTTGATGTGCATAGCAATGCACAAAAAAAGCATGCTTATAGGTTTGTTGCACAATTGTCTGCACACCAGCATGTTGTCCACTCATCACATTCACACCATCATAACTTTGAGAAATGAGTTTTTCTGGAATTGTTATGACAGTATCCAAACTTGAAAAAATACATTTTGCAATCGATTGTGAATCATGACCCTCAGGATTATCGAACTTCCAAAATCTCTCTACTGGTTGACCATTTGATAAAATATACCGAAAAACTAAAACTAACTGAAATGCAGACGAATACGTCCACCTGTTTTTCTACTTCCCTGGGCACCTCATCCAATCGCTCATTCAATCGGCATGTGACATCATCTATATGGGTTTCTAACTTTTTGATGACTGTAGATTGCATATCTATTTTAATATCTATCATACTCCTCACTTCCTCTTTGAAATTAGAAAATTTTTCATCCATGGTTTTAATACCTTCTTGTACAGTCTTGGTAATATTTTCATTGACAATTTTGTTCTCTTTTTGGAGGATTTTGGTATTTTCTTCCATTTTTTCTGCGCTTTTATCTTGGCTTGCTAATATTTGACTGAGTATGAGTTTGAGTTCGTTTGTAGAATCATTTGCTATAAGATTGGTAAGGTAACCGACTGAAGAGTCTAATGTGGTATTGCGTTTTTCTAGGTTGATGGCGGCGGATGACGGTTGACTGGTCACATCAGATGGCGGCTGGATGGCGGCCTTTTCTGTTCTTCCGGCGACGCTTGGAGTGATCTGCAGAGACGCCGGTACCAGGTTGGACAGCCTCACTCCTTCATCTCCCTCAGCCGGACTCTCATCAGAATTAATCGCATCGACGACGTTATCGATCTTTGTAGAAGACAATTGGGCCAAGTTTTGCGGGTCGAAATTGATGGAGCATATGCTGCCTCCCACTCTCTCTCGTGGGGTCTCCGCTGCATTGTCCTGGGGTTGTTGATTGGCCGGTGTCGTAGCTACATAGTTTTGGGGGTGGTCGCTGAAGTAGGAAATTTGCGAGTTAGCTGGCGACTGGCTCATGATGACGTTATTATGTATTACTTCACGTAAATAGCCAAGTGTACTACCAAATTACAGGAATATTAAAATGGATTTAGTGATAGTGCCTATTCTGGATGGAATTGTGTGGTGTTAAAAGTTTCAAGTGTCATGTACATATATTACGAAACGAACATCAAGTGACAGGTATGACTTCCAACATGTACAAATTACATTAATATAGTTCTTAAAATTTTAGGTAGGGTTTTATCTTCCTTAACAATAATAATAATGCTATAATGCTTCAAATAACCTATAACCTGGTCAGCATACAATATCTAGATTCAGAGATCCGGATCAAAATTTTACTATTAAATTTTATGGAAATTTCCATCCAATTTTTCTCTATTATGAGAATTATGTTATCAAACTCGTGTGATACAGTTTGTCTGTATTTATGCAGCTTGAAAAATTTCAATTTGAAGAGCAACTCGATATTTTAGCCAGAAACTTACAATAGATCATCAGATATATCTTGTTGAATCAACTTCAGATTATACTTCTTGCAGCTTTCAGTTTTATTAATAATTTCATTAATCATTGATAGTGAGATTGAGTAGGTAAGCTTTCATCACGCCTCACGCTTGTGGTGCCATTGTGTGAAGTTGTGCCCCTTGGAGGGTTATCTCTTATGATAGAGCCCCACGTTATGAAGCTATAACTGTGTAAGGTGGTAAATTGCAAATCCCTTACAGATGATACGATGTTCTTGATATTTATAAGAGCAGTTGTTAAATTCCCTCTTTTGCGAATAAATTCACAAAAAATTAAGGCCGTCCGGCTCGCAAAATTACTGGGTTCAAACCTCAGCTCTAGCTCAGTGGTAGATGCATGAAATTTCCAAATACAATTAGTCACCAAAAGGTTCAATGACCTGTGATTAATAATTCTTACCGCTGCTTCTATGAAGTTCTTGAAGAATACCAGTGAGGAAATTAAAAGAATATTTGATGACTGATTATCAGTAACCATGTACCCACTAGAGAATAATAAAGACCAACTATAGTTTTTTCTAGTTGATTCTTAAAACGCTCGTCATGAATACAGGTATTCACCAATGTATCCTTCCAAAATTCCTTAGAACTGACAACGCCAGTTCTTGAAGCTCTCTGGATCCTTATATGATATAACTGGAACCTTATTAATATAATTTTCAATGTACTCATTCTGGCAGACTAAAATGATTATCATCAAAGGATGATAAATACTGAATGCTCTTAATAGCCTAAGATCAATATTACTTGATTCAATAATTTTATGTGCTGCTGAATATTTGTTGGTACTAAAACAGCTCAAACTGTATATCACGAGATGAGTTAGGATATAATAAAAAATTCTATGATTTTGTATGCTGACATAAAACACAAAATATATTCCCATAAAACAGTGTATATAAAATATTCGATATCTATAATTTTTCTTAAATAAATTCTTTCTAAAATCTGAATAATTATCACAAGATTTAATAGCTTTCACAATAGTGAGTTTCAAATTCATAAACACATTATATTCAATACTGATGCTTAGACTTCCAGTCAATTCAAATTTCTACAAATATAAACCTGTTTGGTCCATAGATTCGATATGATATACTTTGCTCAATTAGCAAAAATAATAATTAACAAATTAATATCAAACATGAGATCTCAGGGATTTATATGAGTTTGGGCCGTGCATGGAAGTAAGCTTCCTACATATATCAAATACATATGGACAAAACCTGTTTGGTCTATAGATTCGATATGATATACTTTGCTCAATTAGCAAAAATAATAATTAACAAATTAATATCAAACATGAGATCTCAGGGATTTATATGAGTTAGGGCCGTGCATGGAAGTAAGCTTCCTACATATATCAAATAGATTTATAAAATGTTCTTATGAACTATGTGATATCACTCAACACGTTGTGACTTTTTCTTTAATTCAAGTTAATTTGAATAGTGCTTTTAATTAATTTCCCCACTATACGTAGAAACCTAAAATGAGCTTGTTTGACTTATCACTCACATCATGAAGTTCTTGACGGTCTCGTGGATTGAATTAATTATTTCCCATAATTAATTAGGCAGGTTCCTTTCGTCTCTGCTGGGCTAGCACGTGGTCCAGATTCTTATAAGTTTCTTTCCGAATTAAAGATATATTTATAGGGAACAATTACAATTACGAACTCTTCAACAACACTGAGTTCACAGATAATTTAACATTTAATACAAATATTTCACATTTAAAAAGGGGTTGGCTTGATAATTTTAAAATTTAAAAAGGAAGAAAGAACCTTAAACTCTATGTGTGTCCTCTCAGGTCAAGATCTTAAGCCAGAAGAAAGAGGTTTTCAGAAAAATTTGTCTCTTCCTAGAACAATTTTGTAAGCTTCTCTCTGATTGGTCTTCAATTTAATAAACTCAATACAATTGGTCGCCTCAGAATCAGGGCTTCTTCAACTTTATAATAGGAAAAAATTTAAATAAAAAGTTTTTTATATAAATATATGGAGTGTTTATCTTGAATTAATCTCATAAATGAATCGTAACATGCGATTTTAATAGATAATACATTTAGTTTTTTATATGAGTTTTGTATACTCTGAATTTTCGTGCTTTTTAGATTATAATAAATATTTATACAGAAAAATGTTGTCTGTATTTCTACACATCAACCTTCCTTAGTATATATAATATATCCTTTGTGAGTAAATTTTATATAATTCAACCTGTTATACTGGTTGATCGAATGATCAGCTGATTCGCTCAGTATTGATTCCAATAATTATCGATTTATTCAAGATCAACTGATTCTTTTCAAAAATGTAAACAAACAATTCTTACCTCAACGTACATGCAAACTTTATTCTTTATAATCCGCCAATAATAAGTAAGCCGCTTCATAATTTTTAATTTCGCCAATGGATTCTCATAGTTGTTGAATCACAATTATAGATGTTTTCTTATCATTTTTGATAATACTATTACTCTTAATCGCTAATAATACTCGATTTAAGTTGATTGATCCTTTGACTAAGTCTAACTTTCTTTTCCATTCTATAATTCTATTAAAATTCATTGGTTCATTTCAAAATATTTGATGGTACTTAGTACCACGTGACAGCGTATAGTAGCGTATTCGTGTAGAAACACACAGACAGCGTAGCGTAGCATAGAGTAGCGTATGTTTTGAAACAAAGTCATGCATTGATCAGTGGTAGCGTATACACACTGGGTAGCATATAGGAGCGCAGCGTAGAGTAGCGTTTACCTCAGGAACAAACTAGTTTGTTTTTCTCATTGATATAGAGAATAAGATTAAGAAGAGCGAAGTCCGCTATGATGCCACTGCGCTAGTGTAGCTACCAGAAATTTCGGGCAAGAAGTCGGGTATTTGTATTCCCTGTGTAGAAAAAGAGCCTTTTTCAAATGATAATATTTTTTTATTGAAGCAATAAAAAATATTCAAAGTATGGTAGTTTCATGCAGTGCTTATGGATGTACGAATCTGCATGTGCCAGATAAAAATATTTCTTTTCATACATAAGTATTTTTATATTTTCATCGGTCATGTTTCATGCAGGCTAAGCCTAGTGCCAAATGATCGTTTCAAGGAATATTTTGATTCATTATCATTATTTGCCAAGTAATAAAATATAAGTTTCGGTAATATTATATTATAATATTTTATTTCCATAGATTCAATATAGGTATCCATATTCCATTCCATTAATTTGTCTTATATTGTAATATTTTGTAAACTATAAAAATATTGTATGCTAAATTTGTATTATAAAAAATATTATTTGCTAAAATTGTCTATAAGTTCTTCATCATTGCTATTGTTTCATTTTTTCCGTTCTTATAATATGTAGTTATTTATTATCTTATATCAATATAGGAGTATAGAGTATAATTAGGTACCCAGTGGCGGCTCGTGCAAATACTAATGGGGGGTTCACATTTAACATGAGCAACAAGATCTAGATCTTTAATAATTTGTTAAACCCCATGTTTCAAGTGAATTTTGTTCGTTTCACGTAGTATAATGTAATTTTTTATTCCTAGAAGAGTACTAGGCCTATCATATTATTACGTAGGTAACAAAATATTCTAATGGGTTATATTATATTAAGTACCTATATAATAATTTGGATTTTCGTTTAATAATAATAAGTATTCAGATATACTCAGGATCTCAACCTAGAAGATGTACTCCATACTCCCATTGAATAATTCATGTACAAATCATAAATTATACAGAAAACAGCAATAATTTTTCCTCGATGTAAGATAATTTCCAATCAAAGAAATAAGGATTAACATGCTTTTAGAGACTTTGTTAACACTCACCCTCCTTCTAGTTGGCATTTACAGAGCATTTTTTGAAAATAAAATCCATCCTCCTCTCCTTCCTTGCTGTGAAAACATCAATCACCTTCTCATTGAAGTTAATGATATTTGCTATCATTTCCTTCTCAATAGTCAGCATTGCTAATGCTGATATCCTGTCCTGGTTCATTGTGGAGCGCAAAAACGTCTTGATTCGTTTTAGTGTAGAAAAACACCTCTCAGCTTCAGCTGTTGTCATTGGGATGGTTGAAATTATCAACAAAAGTTTATAGGTTTCGGAAAATGACGAAGTTAAGTTATTTTCAATGAATAAATTGTAGCAAACTGACAGCACCAAGCAAATTTCTGAAGTCTACTCTTCTAAAAATTATTTCAAGTTCTGTTTTTAGGCGATTTTTCTCAAGAAATGAGTAAACCTTAACAGTATCTTCAAGCAAGGTATCTGGGAAATCCTTATTGAAATGTTCAAATTTTTGTGAGTCCAATAAACAGATTGCTGAATAGAATGTTGTGAATGAGAACCGGGTTTTGATTTGAGTGGTGATGATGTCACAGGTTTCCTTGGCAGCCACTGTTCTACTGAGGTAGGTGTCCTCTTCGCGCCTTGAACGTTTGGGCACACTTCCTGCACAGTCTGCTACCATCTCCATCAAATCATTCATTTTAGTTCTTTCCTCTTCAACAGCTTTGATAAAATGTTCAACATTTGATTTGATTTTCATAGCATCTGTCTTAACTGTTTGCAGCTGATTATATAAAATGTCAACATGAGGCATTAGCCTGTGAAAAACCGAGAGCCAAAAAATGAATCTATTATCTTTGAGAAGACGAGCAATAGCACCTGCTTTTATAATACTAGAAGGTTGTTTTGATGTGGATTGAATCTCCTCCATACACTCGATTAGCTCTTCTCTATATTCAAAAACTGTATTCACAGTTCTACTTTTAAATTCCACCTTGTTGCTGACGCCCTAGGTACACGTTTGCCGACTACTCTGTCTAAAACATCTATTCTTTGAGGAGAATTTGAAAAAAAATTAGTAATATCACTCAAATCTGAGAAAAAAATTCTTACATCTTGATTTTGACTCGCTGCTTGTGCTACAATTAAATTGAGTTGATGTGCATAGCAATGCACAAAAAAAGCATGCTTATAGGTTTGTTGCACAATTGTCTGCACACCAGCATGTTGTCCACTCATCACATTCGCACCATCATAACTTTGAGAAATGAGTTTTTCTGGAATTGTTATGACAGTATCCAAACTTGAAAAAATACATTTTGCAATCGATTGTGAATCATGACCCTCAGGATTATCGAACTTCCAAAATCTCTCTACTGGTTGACCATTTGATAAAATATACCGAAAAACTAAAACTAACTGAAATGCAGACGAAATGTCAGTTGTCTCATCTGCTATTAGAGAAACATATTGAGCATTTTTAATCTCCTGTTTGATATTTTCTTGGCACACAGAAAGCATGCAGTCCAGCAATTCATTTTGAATGTCTTTGGAGGTGCCTTTGAAAACTGTAGCACTATTTAAATGTTCTTTCAAAGCCGAATCAAGCTCTGCAGTAAAATTCACAAGGCCTTTGAAAATTCCGGATTTAAAGCATTGTCGTCCTCTCATGACCCCTAAGAGCTAACTTAAATGCACCACAAAATTTAATGCAGTCTATAAGTTTGGAAAGCACATACCTATTTTTGGTGACTTGCTCATTATGTTTTCTGATGCTCAAACGATAAGCACTATCAAGCTGTTGACAAACATAAATTTTAACAAGTAAATTGAAATCCAATGAAGCACTAATATGCGCATGTGAGTTTTCATGCTTTTTAATTTTTTGAGTCAAATGAGCTAAATCACACACACCGTTCTTAATCCATGCTGGATCGCCTTTTTCGCGAGCAAACAACAAGCACAGAAAACAATAAAGTTTGTTAGTTTCTTCACAACCACACAGCCAAGATGTCTTTTCATATTGTTGGTCTTTGAAATCTCTCTTGTATGTCCTGGATTTCGATGTAGAAGTCTGATGTATATCAATTGTCGGTGTAGGCCTACCACTTTCCTTAATCGATATTTTTTCCTCGATTGATAAATTAGAGAACACTATCTCTTTTAAATAGCTAACTGAAACCTTTCTTGAACCCTCCATTCTCACTTTTCAAAACACAAGAAAGAAGAAACAAGAATTAACCTCAAAATCGACAACACATGTAGCGCGAACGCGAAATTGCAAAAATTAAGATCATATGAATATGTATTAACAGCCTAGATTTATACTTCTTTGATTTATTAGAATTTTCTGAAATGTACTGACTCATTACTCCTCTAATAAAATACCTTTAATACTATATTTACTTGCGCAAGTATTTTTTTATTAAATTCTTAATCTATAAGAAAACCCTTTCAACGAGCTAGCTTTGATTATTAGGTAATTTCGAAGCACTGAGGGCGCCCGTCACTAATTCAATATTTCTCACTCACGTGTCGAAATCTTCTTATGAGCCGCTGATGTCGATCCAACTCTTGGTGGTCCTGGACTATGGTAGCCGGAGTCGTCTCTTCCAAGGGGTTAAAAAAATTATTTAAAAATGAAAATGACTTCTGCTTTATAAGAGCATCACAAAGTCTTATAAGAAATTTAATAATTCAATCTAACTTTAGCTTTTACAAGTTATAGCAAGGTATTACGCTCTATAATATTTAGGGACCTCTCATGGTGGCATTTGGCAGGCGAGTGATGGTTCTCCTTTCTCAATTTTACAATTCTTATTTCTGACTTTCAAATTTACATAAAATTAGAATATCCTAGTCCTCCGCCATTTAAGGTTCAAATAAACCGTACTAAAATATTAAATTATTACTTATGTTGTATGTTTAATAATTTCTTTGCCTTCAGGCCATATCCATAACATAGACTATATAACAATTTTATACAAATTCTAATCATTGTAGAAATATATATAAATATTTTTGAATTGCATACTATTGCCGCCTATTAACTGCCATTATGTGATTGGTGCATGCAAATTGTTTCAGTATTCATGCGCTTGGTAACCTCCTATTTCCTGGTTACATTTAATTATTTTTATTAGGTTTTTTAAGTATGCCCTCTACATGCTAGTTAATTTTCTATATATTACTATTTATTTTATGCATCATAATAGTTAGCCACGTGACCTTTTGTTCTTCCAAATTGCATACCGTTTTGCCGCAATAGATCTCTGCCAAGGGGTTTGGTCAGATTCTATGTTGCATGGCTCAATCGATCGTTAGGTCGCCGATCACTGAATGTTTATGCTTAACCTCAATCTTCAATATTTCATATAATATTATATATTAGCAAAAATTATTTCAATTCCTTTTAGGCTATTGTACCGTTTAGCCAGAACAAGCTGATGTTATCTAATCTTATGTTATCTCCTTGGCGATATTAGCCAGTTACTTTACTCAGACCTATTAATATTTCAGCTAGGGATTTTTATATCTACCCAAATTTCAATATGTTACAAAGGCAATGGCGCCAATGCAAAGCACACTATCACAGCTATGAGCTGCTTGGAAAGCAGCTCACCGTAAAGCTAATGTAAATAGTCTCCCACCCCCCACGGGGAGGGAATTGAACTCGCCCAGCTACCATTTGAACCCATACTAACGCTTGGAGCAGTGATCCTGCTTGCTGTAGCGCGTAATTCGAAAGGTTATCTCAATGCGTGTACCTTGCTTGGTGCGCTCCTTATTGTTTTAATATTACAAGAAATTTGAGTATACTATTACTTCAATCAATTTTCTATTGATTTGAACTTTAATTTATTGTAGCAATTTCATAGGGGGTTCACGTGCTCTTGTGCTCTCATGGACACGCCGCCACTGTAGGTACCTATACTTAAGTTGCAAAATGAATGAGAAACAGTTTCACGAAATATTGTGATAACAGTTAATTTATTATTATTTGCCATCTAATACAAATATATGGTAATATTAGCGATCTATAATTTTTGTTTCATTTTTCCCGTTCTTATAATATATAGTTATTTATTATCTTATATTAAATATAGGAGTATAGAGTATAGTTAGGTACCTAACTATACTCAATTGCAAAACAAATGAGAAACAGTTTCACGAAATATTGTGATAACGGTTAATTTATTATTATTTGCCATCTAATACAAATATACGGTAATATTAGCAATCTATAATTTTTGTTTCATTTTTCCCGTTCTTATAATAAGTAGTTATTTATTATCTTATATTGAATAGGGAGTATAGAGTTTATTAGTACCTATACTTAAGTTGCAGAACGAATGGAAACAGTTTCACGAAATATTGTGATAACAGTTATTTATTATTATTTGCCATCTAATAAAATATATGGTGATATTAGCGATCTATAATAACTGTTTTATTTTCCATATCCTAAATACATGGTAATAGAAAAATATTGTGAAAATGAGATTCATTTGCTAATAGAATGGATCAAAATCTGTAGTGAGGTAGGTTCACTGAATTAGATGTTTGGTCGAGTTAAAAATAATGTTCAATAAACAAATCATTGTATCATATGGTAATGGATGTGCCTGCACTTTTTAAAAGATTATAAAGAAGATAATTTTGAATTAAATTTAGAATTTAGAAATAGGCCGACACATCTAGAAAATACCTGAGTCTATACCTAATTCATGCAGGTGAACGGGCTAGAGTCAAGAAAACTTCATTAATCTTGCCATGCCTGATTTAATAGGTTTATACTATAGAATAACACTACAATTTGAAATAATTGAAAAATACAAACAGCTTCAATAAATTGGCAACTAAAATCGAACAACAGAAACAACAATTTCATGTTACTTTGTTGACATTCTTCATCTGATTCGGGGGGGGGGGGGCATTACTATCCCCTTTTAGATAGCAATACGTCACAAAACCAAACAATATCAGTCATCAAATAACAAGTTAATTTCAACATAAAATTACTCAAGAAAGAAAAGCCCGTTGAACCCAAGTTTCGTCGATAGTAACCCATATAACCCATTTCATAATAATTTTGAATCCCCACTTTTGATTGACATTCTCGAATGAACCTTTGTTTCACTACACTGCACTTTCGTTGGTCTGTACATTGCTTTATTGTCGGGGTTACAGTACCTTGTTTTTGGCGGTGAACTTTTACCGGTTGAATTTGGCTTAACGGCGACGTCCTCTTACGTCCCTAGACCTGTCGTCTGAACGGGTGTCTTGAAGCGGTGTTACATAAAGTTGCGGAACCAAAGGGGTGGTAGTACAAGAAGTTGGTTTGGGGACAGACATGAACCGCTGTAAATAAATGTATTACAGCATTAATTTCTAACTCTTCCTACAATTCATCAAAAGCTAAAACAGGAGATTATTCAATTATTTAATTTAGATTTTATCTTGACATTCTGATTTCATTCTCAAAATTGAATTAAAATGGATTTACTTGCCAGAGTGTCATTAATATACAATGCAACTTTATGGAAACACTCGTAATAAATTAATATAATGCTTTTAGGAAAATGAATACTTCATTAATTATGATGTTAACTTTTATATAAATTGATATAATACTCTTAGGAAAGGAATAATTCAGATTGAAATGATGCTAACTTATATGATATTTTTCGTTTGGTTTGCAAAATCAAATATAATTTTCATATAGTAGCTCGACTAGTATTGTTGGAAACTTGTGCGCTAGCCAACATTTATTAATATTAATTTCATGGAAAAGAAAAACTTTCTTCTTTGTCTATTAAGATTTCTATCATAAAAATTTACTAAATTATTCGAAAGCCTTAATGACATAAGAAAACAGAGTCTGAAAAAATATGAAATTATAAAATGTCATAAACTCAATATGAACATAATCTTAAAAATTTCATTCCAATTTAAAGGCTATCTTCCTGACTTTCAGCAATACTCTACGATAATATATTTCCAGAAACAATAACTCAAATGTAACATAACTGAAAACTTTCTATACTTCTTTAGAAAAAAATTTATAATTATCTTCCATCACTAATAAAATCAAAAGGATTATTCTCAATCAATATTATTAACTTGAAAAATAACAGGCTTAATTAATTCAATACTCTTATGGAAGTTTCAATCAATTAAATTCCCTAAATTATATTTCAACCTTATTTTACGTACCTTAGCGGTTATTTGGAGAAACAATTATTCGTACATGATGAAGAAACACAATTGAACCTTTCAGGACATGGCACTACTAGAAAATTTAAACTTTAATAAAAAATAAAACTAGCTCCTACATTAACTAATGAAATAAACTTATAAACCTGCCCAAAAAGGGTGAAACATAGTGACTACATCTTTACTCTCGTAGTGCTCCTAGCAAAGTGTCCTCCGAAACGTAATCTGGTCTTGCGGCTGGGGAATCGCCCCACTACTGTATTTAGAAACAGGTCTCCTATTGGGCGAAGGGAATCAATTTGACCATTGTCGCGTGGCTTCTAGAGCCTTTGGACCAAATAGTAACTGCAAATCGGTAGTTTGTTATAATTTCATTGCTTGCTGTTTTCCAACTTAACGCACTTTATGTCGCGACAGGAAGGCTAAGTTTTAGAGATAATTCCATAATCTACATTCCTCGATGACTCGGAGCCACAATTTTTAAATATCTATCATGGGAAACTCGAAGTCATGGCCGTTCATAATAGAGAGAGAAAATAATTTATTTCGCTAACTCACTTACAATAATGGTTCTAGTCTATTGTGTATTAAATTTACTATTATAACTTGGGAAAAGGCCTGAATTAAAAAGAGTGCCTGGCACATGGAAATGACGAAAATTTGAAAAAAATTATATTGAAATCCATAAAGTATGTCGAAAGATATAATGCAATGAAAGTCGATGTTTTCCCATATAAGTCTGTCTGGGCGCCTGACTTCTTGCCCGATATTCAATGGCGACGAGAAATGAAGGAGGCATCATGCCTCCAAACGCTTGAAGGTATAGCTTAGTCATCTAACTATATATATCAATGGTATGAATATACAATTGGCCGTGTCTATTCTATAACTGGTCTAAGGTAGAAACACACAGACAGCGTAGCGTAGCGCAGCATAGAGAGTAGCGTATGTTTTGAAACAAAGTCATGCATTGATTGGTGCTTGTACACACTGGGCAGCGTATTAATTGGAACGAATTGGAACGTAGCGTACCATAGAGTAGCGTATATCGGAGCAACAAACTAAAACTAAAAATTTATTTTACAATTTGAAGCCAAGCAATATTCCTTGAACAATAAAACAAAATAACACATCATGTTGTTCAATATGTAATGATAACTGCTGATAAATTTGAAAATAGGTGAACTAGGACCCATAAAATGGCTGCTCACAATAGTGTCATGACCTGTATTTTACAGTGAACTCTAAACTAACTGGAACTAACTGGTCCAATGCTTAGCTACAACCAAAAGTGTGTAAGGCGGAGTGAGTGAGACAGGCATACCGTGTGGGATTCCCTTCTCTCTCGTACTCATACATTCAAGCAGGCTGTTGCAGCTCTTGAGTACGATTTTTCATTTTTAAAGTTTAAAAACGGATTCGAATGAGTATTAGGGCTATTAGTATTAGATCACAACCTTTTCTCTTAAATATTGTGATGTATTTGTAGTGAAATGAGTAGAATTGAATAAAAATACGACTGAAAAATGGTGATGTATTGTGTTGCATTTGGATGCAAGAATGGGCATGTTAAAGGAAATGGAATACCATTTCACAGGTAAGTCAAACATTTTTATTCTGTTAATTAATTTAAAGAAATCTTTTTGTTTTACATACATTTCCAATACTTCTTTCTATATTGATCAGTTTATTTGACCAAAAATAAAACAACAAATTTGGTTATATTCCTAGTAAGTTATACCGTACTGTGATAGTTTCTATGTTTATTGAAAATTTCAGCCTACTTTATAGCATCTAAAATTAAAAACATAGTTAAAGAACAAATTAATCCTTATTCAAAAAAGAATAAATAATATCTTATGCAGAAATTGTGAATGTTTCCCTACAGAGACTATCATTCATTCTATCACACATTCTATGTATGATGTAATTTATGGATATAAATTTGGTGTTAAGCATCAGCATATAATAAATATAGTATATTTATCATAATATTTGTATACGGTATATTATGTAGGTACAGTAGGCATATCATACATTTTATGTATATGTATAGTATAAATTTAGTGTAAGTAGCAGCATATAATACTAATAGAATCTGATAGTATAATACTATAATCTAATAGAATCTATAAGTACGAAAAAATAAACATTTAATGAATTTTGTGTGAACACAGCTTTACAATAATGATTAATAATTCTGTGTTATCATCATGAGATGACATAATTTATTTTAGGTACCTACTTTTATTTTGAAAAATATGATATTGCTATCAGCTGAATTGTAATTAATTTTTGAAATCTTCCCATTTCAAATGAATTTAATAATCGTTCAATTTACAATTATAAAATAATTTTATGTGTATTATTGTTTATATAATTTATAATTATAAAATAATTATTATTTAGCATATTTTACTGTTTGCTTATCATATGGTCATAATTATAATACAATTGATATAATGTTTCTTCATAGATTTCTTTGCATCATTTCTGAAACTCCCGCACTGATTTGAAATGTTATCAGAATACCTAGTATATTGCTATCATTACATAATTTAATAATCCTGTGTTATTGAATCATCATAATTTATTTTATTTACCTACTTTTATTGAGAAAAATATGAGATTGGACTATGAGCCTGTTTTTTTATTCTCAATCATTTCATGACAGTTTATATTTGTCCTTGTTAAATAAATAAAAATAAATAAATAATACGCTTCTCTTAAATCTGGCCCAAAGTTATTCCCATGCTTGTGAAAAGTTGACAATACTAAAACTACTGCAGTCACAAATAAAAAAATTCTTTTCTTTATTAATATTCAACCTATTTCATTACTTCTGCTCTCAAAAAGTTAACAATGAACTGCTTAATAAAGGAAAAATAACGCTTCCGTGGAATAAGACATACAATATAGAGATAAAATAGAAATTGAGACTGTGCAATGCATTCTCCCATAAGAGCCAATGCGTAACAAAATGAATGAATCCCACAGCAATGCGGGTTGCCTATCTTTACCAGCTGCCTCACTTTTTTGTGTTGCTAGTCCATTCCAGTTAGTTTGGAGTTCACTGGTATTTTATAGACCTTGGTAAGCGTGTCCGTAAGCTGCTGCCACCTAGTGGCTAGCTCTCAAACTATCGAATAAATAACGTAGAAACACACAGAAAAGCGAAGCGTAGAGTAGAGTAGTGTAGAGTAGCGTAGAGTATTTGTAGCGTATTCGAAAACACACAGAAAGCGCAGGGTAGCGTAGAGGCGGCAAAATTTAAATTTAGATTCAATCCAATTCACAGTATTTACAAATTATAAGCAAGAAGATAACAAGATCACACTGTTCAACAAGATGAAAATATTATTGAGTAGGCTATCTAATAATTAATTACTATTGAACAATAATTTTTGACTGAAACTTGGAATATAATACTATCTATTATCAGGACTAATCCATGAATTAGGACTAATGAATAATACTTGCCGAGAGTTCAATACTCTGGGTCTGCAAGCAATAATGAATACCTATGAATACCTATGAAGATATCAACCTGAAGTGATTCGCCATAATGGATAAAGAAAGCATACCATACCCCCCGAATATCCAACCACATAATCACACTACCGTACTGACCCCTGTGAAAATCCGCATCGCCCAATATAAAGACCCAAAACTGTCCCAGATCCGTGAACTGATGGAAGAAGGAGCTACTGAACCGCCCAACTACCTGTGACAGTACACCCCCTACAAAGGATTTATGTTCCACCGACCGGCTAAGAATAATTATGACTGGCATATAATGATTCCCCTAATAGACCTGATAGAAGAAGCACACAAACTTATCGGACACTTTGGAACGATGAAGACCCTCCACATGCTATAAGAAAGTTGTTATTTCAAGAACATGCATAAAAAGGTGGCCAAAATAATAAAAGCTTGCGATATATGCCAGAAAGCTAAATATACACGATACCACATCAGAGGCGAAATGAATCCTTTTCTACCTAGTGCACCGTTGGAATTAATATCAGCAGATATATACGGTCCATTACCTATAGCCCAATATGAAGAGAAATACATATTCATTCTTACATGTATTTTCTCAAAATATACAATGTTATTTCCCATTGGTAAATTAACAGGAGAAGCCTTGGCCCAATGCGTGACAGGAAGATGGACTAATGAAGTGAGAAAGCCTAAACGTATCCTATCTGATAATGCAATCTATTTCTGTAGCAAGCAGTGGAAAGAAATATTTCACCTGGCTAATATCAAGTGGTCGAGAACTTCTCTTTATAACCCCAGCACTAATCCTGTAGAGCGACGTATGGGAGATCTCTCTTTTGTGCAGACATACTTTAATATAAAACATAAACAGTGGGTTAAATATTTATCATTTCTAGAAGATGTTACAATAATAGCCTAATGAAAGCACTGGTCATACTCCATATGAAATCATTTTTGGTAAAAGGAATGATACATTTATCGAAAAATTAATTGATTTTCCAACTCAGAATTAAACAAGCCAAGAAATTCTAATCCATCATCTAGTTAGATTAAAACGAAACAAGCGGCCAATAACAGAAGAGATATCATGACCAAGCTCACAAAATATTTTCGTATAAAATGGAGATGAAGTTTTAGTAAAAAGCCACTGATTATCAAATGCATTGGAAAAAGTAACACGTAAATTCATTTCAATTTATTCAGGCCATTCACCGTTGTAGCCATATCTCAACACAACACAGTTTTATTGCAGGAGAAGAAGATACGAGCACTGTCTGGTGGGGAAACGTACCAATGTAAAACCTATCACAGAATTTGAAGCAAATTTGATAAGAAGACAAATAAAAACAATATTATCAACCAAATACTGACCTGTCTTAATAAACTCAACATTGAAGTATCACATTGTGTCACCAAATTCGATTTTTAATTCACTTCAACTGATAGAGGCCTGTAACAAACCAAAGAACAATTTTTAATTATGTGTTTTTTCTCTAAGCATCATTTAAAAAAGACCACAAGATGGGATATTTAGAATAAAATAAGTTAATTACCTTAAATGTGGAAATTGTAGAAGTTAGGGTTAACTGGAACTATGAGAAATGAGAATTGAGAAATTGTGATGTATGAAGGAAGTGTAGACTAGCCAATGCCAACTAAATCAAAAGCATATAGCCCTTTAAAGATATGTTTGTAAAAAGAGATTGTTCCCAAAATCTTTTATGTTATTTAATGTAACAGTTAATGTTATATATATTATTTAGATGTTTTATATTATTATAATTGTTATTAACACGTTGTTACCAAAAAACCTCAAATGAAACTAGTTACCATATGAATCCCAACCAAGGATAGCAAAAGAAGAATTGTACCTGTATCTAGAGAATATTATTAAAATAAGAGACCTATAAATTGTAAATGGAGTATGAGCCCAAAATTGTTACTCCAAAGTATTTTTAGAAGAGATTTATGTATAATAATCAAAATGTTTGTTGTATGGAAAGTAGGTTGGTATCACTGCCAAGCAGCAGATTTGAAAATGTTACATTATGGTCAGAGAAGAGAGAAATGGATTTAAGATTTATATTTATGATATTTTTATGTTGATGAGGAGGAATTTGTTATTGTCTTGATGGAGATTTAGGGAGACTTGATGGAGATTTGCAGAAAAGGTCTGCGAATTGTTATGGAGTTTTGAAATATTTTTTGGCAGATATTTTTAGGTTAGGTTGATGTGTTAAAGGAAGAATTTGTATTAAAAACATTGTTGATTCTCAAAATATGTTGAATACAAATTCAGGGGCGTTATGTAATAGATTAAATTTTGATAAGCAAGCAGAATCGCTAATGTAAGGATTTTATAGGTCTGGAGCAAACAGTTGCTCTATTATTGCCGGGTGCGATAGCAACAAGTGAAAGATTAGATAATAACGGGTATCATGACTACTTTTAGAACAGCCAAATAGAAAAGAATCTATTTGCTATTTATTATATTATTTAATATTGGAATTTGAGGTTAGGCTATAATACTTACTGGTCGGCAACCTAATAATCGATCAAGCTGTGTAATTTGAAATCTAGCCAGACACCTTTGGCAAAACTTTGTTGTAAATAAATAGCATTCAACTAGAGGATTTGACAACCACTTGGAAACTTGTTGTAAGTGGAAAAACAACTTAAAAAGTTTAAAAAAATTTATTATTTGTAATGAGCATGTACAAAACACATAAAATAAATAAAAATATTGAGGAAGTATGTATATTCAGTAGGTGCATGTATACATTTCTGAATTCTGGATGGACTAATCAAATCACAGTAGTTGATGGGCGGTAATGATGAGCTGATTCAAATTTAACCATAGTGTGATGTACCAAAGGATTGTATAGCCCTCGAATTATAAATCAATTTATTCATAGGCCATTATACGAGCAAAATAAATTCCATCACTGGGAAAACACCACAATCTTATCTAAGGCAGATAAATGATGGTTATCTGACCTATGTGCCTGCACTTTTTAAAAGATAATAGATAAGATAATTTTGAATAAAATTTAGAATTTAGAAATAGGCCGGCACATCTAGAAAACCTGAGTCTATACCTAATTCATGCAGGTGAACGGGCTAGAGTCAAGAAAACTTCAATTAATCTTGCCATGCCTGATTTAATAGGTTTATACTATAGAATAACACTACAATTTGAAATAATAGAAAAATACAAACAGTTTCAATAAACATTGGCAGCTAAAATCGAACAACAGAAACAACAATATCATGTTACTTTGTTGACATTCTTCATCTGATTCGGGGGCGCATTACTATCCCCATTTAGATAGCAATACGTCACAAAACCAAACAAGATCAGTCATAAAATAACCAATCATTTCAACATGAAATTACTCAAGAAAGAAAAAAACCCGTTGAACCCAAATTTCGTCGATAGTAACCCATATACCCATTTCATAATAATTTTGAATCCCCACTTTTTATTGACATTCTCGAATGAACCTTTGTTTCACTACACTGCACTTTCGTTGGTTGTACGTTGCTTTATCGTCGGGGTTACAGTACCTTGTTTTTGGCGGTGAGCTTTTACCGGTTGAATTTGGCTTGACGGCGACGTCCTCTTACGTCCCTAGACCTGTCGTCTGAACGGGTGTCTTGAAGCGGTGTACATAAAGTTGCGGAACCAAAGGGGTGGTAGTACAAGAAGTTGGTTTGGGGACACACATGAACCGCTTAGCGGTTATTTGAAGAAACAATTATTCGTACATGATGAAGAAACACAATTAACCTTTCAGGACATGGCACTACTAGTAAATTTAAACATTAATAAAAAATAAAACTAGCTCCTACATTAACTACTGAAATAAACTTATAAACTGCCCAAAAAGGGCGAAACATAATGACTACATCTTTACTCTCGTAGTGCTCCTAGCAAAGTGTCGTCCGGACGTAATCTGGTCTGTCGGCTGGGGAATCGCCCCACTACTGTATTTAGAAACAGGTCTCCTATTGGGCGAATGGAATCAATTTGACCAATCGTCGCGTGGCTTCTACAGCCTTTGGACCAAATAGTAACTGCAAAATCGGTAGTTTGTTATAATTTCAATGCTTGCTGTTTTCCAACTTATCGCATTTTATGTCGCGACAAGAAGGCTAAGTTTTAGAGATAATTCCATAATCTACATTCCTCGACGACTCGGAGCCACAATTTTTAAATATCTATCATGGAAACTCGAAGTCATGGCCGTTCATAATAGAGAGAGAAAATAATTTATTTCGCTAACTCACTTACAATAATGGCTCTAGTCTATTGCGTATTAGATTTACTATTATAACTGGGAAAAGGCCTGAATTAAAGACAGTGCCCGGCACACTCCCCTTCCTTCCGGTGTGAAACACGCAAAAAGAAATCTAATCAGGATATGTTACCATAGAGGCATTCTGTATGATTTGGAGAGTCGAATTTCTGGATTGATAGTAGGATCCAATTTGAAGCGGCCCTCTTCAAAAGAAATCTCTTAATCATTCCGAAATTCAGCAAAATGTATAACTAATTGAGATTTGTGGCAAGAGTCTTTAAAACTGTGGCAAGAGTCAGGACAAAACAATATGGACGTGTCCACCTTTTAAGTAGGTAATAAAGACGGACCGAGTATAATAATCTTGAATACTTCAATCACTTTATTGAGTCCCTGGTTATTTTCTTGGCAAACTCTAACAAAGAAAACGTTTAAAAGACATCATAGTTTTAATTGGTCCTATGTTACTCTGCTGTTGTAAAATATGGAGTACGTTGATTATAATAGTAAAGGATGAAACTTTTTCACTCTGCTGAATGTATTGAAATCTAACTATCATTACTATAGAGTTGAGAGTGCAATATATTTTTAACAATATAAAGCAATTCAATAGGCAATACTATTCTACATCGACTACGATTCAAAGATAATATGGTTGAAACTGCAACGCTAGCGAGCCATCGGAGAGCAATGACACATGCTTGATGTACATTCCGTAGCTATGAAAATTTCTATCCATTATTGTATTCCAGCAGGAAATCTCTATCACTGAATTGTATTAAGTGAACTAAAACGGAATCAGTTGAACTGAATAAACCTATGATAAGATTATAATTATATTAATCACGGAAGGTAAACTAATAAAGAATAGGGATATCAACAAAATAAGATGAAATATAAAGCGAATAGAATATAAATATGAGGCCTTAGACATTATTCTTATTATTTTATGAATTGGAATATATATTATCTATATGTATTAACTCCTAACTATGTGAATGTATAATTCTTAACTATGAATGGATGAGTATTAAGCTATTGAAAATGGGTATAGTATAGAATATTATGATAAATCGTCTTATGCTAAATAACTTATTATTATTATTATTATTATTAGAGACATCATTTACATACATTGTATTATGACTGTTGATGACTTCAAAAATTGATCATCACCCGATTTGCCAAACAATCAATATCTACTACCGTGGGAAAACTGTACATCATTTACCACGAGTATGCAGCCGATCAATGAAATAAAATTAAACCTAATTCACCTACCTAAATATATTTAATATTACGAAGTTAATAACATAATTTAATGACTAATCTAGTTGCGCAAGTATTTACATTCCGGAATTTCTTCTATATACATTATATTGTCACGTAACAAAATCTTTGACTAAACCCTTCATGAACCCGTAATGAATCCTTCAAACAAATACGGTAAATATCTTATCATAACTCTTTTTCTCTTTCTCCTTCTCATTCATTAGGAATCATCTCGTTGAGTGTATAGAGACAAGGCTATAGAGTGGCGCCATACTCACAAAAAGCTTATCCAATTATAACTCACGACAAAAAATCTTGCCTTCAATAGACTGATCTTTTCCTATTTTTCAACATGTCTCAAGCGTGATTTCGCATTCTCCAATCATGAGAAAAACACTTTTCATTATAATATTCCAGTAGGAAACCTCTACCACAGAACGCTAGTCAAAACAAAACTATGATCGAGTGCCAGGCTATCGACAATAATAATTCTGTATTTTGCTTCTCACTAGAGTAGTGTCATTTTCTCACTGCCTACAACATCAACTAGATAAATTGACTCGACATAGATCATGCTTATTATTTATCTCAAACTCAAAGTACGTGACATTTTCTCTAAACACTGGAAGAATAATTCTCAAGGCATGATTTAATAATATGAAAATTCAACTCGATCAACTAGCTTGGGACTGCTAATGCTTGACTTCTCATTATCAACATTATGAAATTTACCAATACACTAACACATTAATAGACTACTAATACACTATTACTGATTCTCAAGTTCACTGACATTTTCAACCTTACTGGAGCCTCACATAGTTATTTCTCAACAATAAACTTCATATCCAACTAGTTTCAATTACTCTACTAGATCTCAAAATATCCCAACTTATTCACATGGAAAACTTGATTGCAATTTTACTATTCATCATTAAAAAAATTTATCATTTCATTAAAGATTTTCCTATTTTTTTTTATTTATTAATTCTTTTTGACTACTTATCTCTAAAGGGTCCTACTACTGTTAATTACCTCAATTTAATTTTCCCAACAATTCTATTTCCTTTTTGACACGAATTTTCCTACATATTTCTACTTTCATATCCCCAATTTAAATTTTTAATCAACCTTTCAACTCTCAACTACAGAATAATTTAAACTCATGCTTAACTCAAGAGATTTTCCCTTTTCATTTCAAATTCAACTAGAAGAATTTCACTGTTAATTTTATTTTGATTTAACCCGTTCAGTACTGTTCCAATATTTATTTCTACTTTTACTGATAACCATCTAGCATTACCTACTCGAGAATTTTCTCTGTTATTTTATTTGTATACCGGTACCTTAACTAATAACTTTAAATATTCATTGTCTAAAACTTTCAATTTTCGTTACCATACCAAATTTCTAAGCAACTTTAAACTCAATAATACCCCTTTTTTTTACCAATTTTTACTTGTGTTTTTGCGGCTGACTTTCCTACCAAACATTAACGAACCTTTTGACTGGGCTTCCCTAAACTGCATTACGCTGATTGTTTTCCTTACAATCACTACGAAGACTCACTAAATATCTAGATTTCGGTTTACGTTATTCTACTGACGAGCCCCATAACTCTCGAATGAACCAGACCGTTTACTAGATACAAAAAAAATCTTAGCTCACACCATCTTCGGTGCCTTTCGCTAAAATTAAACAATTCCACCGTACAAATTTGCAAGGTTAGTCACAGCTAGATTCCTTGATTTGTTACATGGACAACTATCGGGCAGTGCTCCGTTCTCTCTGGACACGGACCTACACTCGCGCCGATTACCTAAATTCAACAACAACACACACAGGCAGGACATCCCCTTGTCCTCCTCTAAATCTTGAGTCTCAACTAAACACAAAAAAAAAAAATCCCCACAGTCTACAGGAAACGTTGCCAACACAACGGATCTTTACACTATCACTACGCATGCCTACCGCAAAAATCACACCCTAAAAAAAAATATTTCCAATAATAAAACTGATTCACCTTTTCGAGAATAAACATTACTGATAAAGGGACTTAACAACCTCATCTGAATCAACTTATTTTCATACAAATTCCCAAGGATTTGATTATCGTTTCAACTTTAATCTACAATACCCAATTATTTAGTTTAAACATCTCAAGGCCAAACTACTCATCAACTTTTCAAAACTACATATCAACAATAACTAATAAAACAGTTTCCTATTTATTCTCTGATTACCTTCGATCTACCTAAACTTATCAAAAAAATTTCCTATTTTCCTCAAACATTCTCCCATAATAATTTCCCAATTTTCCTAATTTACTTGGGTTGACCTTTAAAATCTCAATATTCACTTTCACTACTACTATAATGATATTCCACTACCAGACGTGAGACCAGAATACGTACGTTGACATTACAATAATTTCTATCATCATTCACGGAATTACAGAATACAAAAATTTATTCAGCACTTAGAATCAGTTTTTTCTCACATGTCCTAGTTTCTTCTACTCATTTTTATTCTAACTTTAAACCTTTCAATATCAATGATCAATTTCAATATGAAGTTTCAGAATACTTTCAACTTAAGCATCAATGATACTTGACTTTATCTTTAAGCACTTCGAAAGATTATCATTTTAATGGTTTAACATAACTGAATAACTTTCCTGTTTCATCTACAATTATTTAAACTTCAGAAAAATTGGAGTAGCAACAATAAATTATTCATTCAACTCCAAACCCAAAATATTGACAGTGAACACGTTCACAGAATGAATTATTAAGTATAGACTCAGAAAAATTGATCTAGTATTATTAGAGTAAGTTATGAAAAATTAATTTTTTAGAAAATTTGAATTCCAGAGATTTAAATATCTCTAGACAGCAGAGTGGCGCAGTTGTGTGCCTAGAAGATAATTTTGAATAAAATTTAGAATTTAGAAATAGGCCGGCACATCTAGAAAATACCTGAGTCTATACCTAATTCATGCAGGTGAACGGGCTAGAGTCAAGAAAACTTCAATTAATCTTGCCATGCCTGATTTAATAGGTTTATACTATAGAATAACACTACAATTTGAAATAATAGAAAAATACAAACAGTTTCAATAAACATTGGCAGCTAAAATCGAACAACAGAAACAACAATATCATGTTACTTTGTTGACATTCTTCATCTGATTCGGGGGCGCATTACTATCCCCGTTTAGATAGCAATACGTCACAAAACCAAACAAGATCAGTCATAAAATAACCAATCAATTTCAACATGAAATTACTCAAGAAAGAAAAAACCCGTTGAACCCAAATTTCGTCGATAGTAACCCATATAACCCATTTCATAATAATTTTGAATCCCCACTTTTTATTGACATTCTCGAATGAACCTTTGTTTCACTACACTGCACTTTCGTTGGTTTGTACGTTGCTTTATCGTCGGGGTTACAGTACCTTGTTTTTGGCGGTGAGCTTTTACCGGTTGAATTTGGCTTGACGGCGACGTCCTCTTACGTCCCTAGACCTGTCGTCTGAACGGGTGTCTTGAAGCGGTGTTACATAAAGTTGCGGAACCAAAGGGGTGGTAGTACAAGAAGTTGGTTTGGGACACACATGAACCGCTTAGCGGTTATTTGAAGAAACAATTATTCGTACATGATGAAGAAACACAATTAAACCTTTCAGGACATGGCACTACTAGTAAATTTAAACATTAATAAAAAATAAAACTAGCTCCTACATTAACTACTGAAATAAACTTATAAACCTGCCCAAAAAGGGCGAAACATAATGACTACATCTTTACTCTCGTAGTGCTCCTAGCAAGTGTCGTCCGGAACGTAATCTGGTCTGTCGCTGGGGAATCGCCCCACTACTGTATTTAGAAACAGGTCTCCTATTGGGCGAATGGAATCAATTTGACCAATCGTCGCGTGGCTTCTACAGCCTTTGGACCAAATAGTAACTGCAAAATCGGTAGTTTGTTATAATTTCAATGCTTGCTGTTTTCCAACTTATCGCATTTTATGTCGCGACAAGAAGGCTAAGTTTTAGAGATAATTCCATAATCTACATTCCTCGACGACTCGGAGCCACAATTTTTAAATAACTGTCATGAAGATATATTTGTTAGTAATATGAAGACAAATTAGCTTAGCCAATATATGATGATTGAGGGTCGATATTCTAACATTTAAAAACCATATAAACAAAAAAGATATATCAATTATATGTCCATTTTTATTACAAGCATGTGTATTCTTATATGTCTTATACTTCTACTTCATGTTATAAAAGCATGTCTATGTTCTACAAAATCATTAGCTACTCTTGAAGCTATTTAACAAATGCATATCACATAGATGAATTTTATATTTATTTGTTATTTTTATATTATATGGAACTAAATGATAAGTTAGAACAACCTACAATCAGGAATTTTGCCCCATTAAAAGCTTTAAAGTTGGACACATTTACACCACCCATTCAGTGTATTGGTTATGTCACAGAATCTGACCAATCCTGAATAAGTATGTAAATTTGGCGAGATAAATTTCTAAGAGAAACTCAAGTGGAAATTGGAAGAAAGAGACTGAGGCCATTTTGCAGAAATCACCAGTGGGATACAGACCTAGTCCACATACTTAATTTTAAAAGCTTTAATTCCTGTTTTATGTAATTCAATCTTTGTCTTTCTGTTTTAAAAAGTTGTTCTAAAGTTTCTATATAATCTGTGATACTAATTTTTGCAATTTCATTAATAAACCTGAAAATTGAAATTATAATAGTGAGGTCTGTTCGACGTCTTTTGCCATGCAGAAGGATCCAGCCGGAACGATATATTCTACGGCGAATATACTTCGAAAACAAATAACGGAAACAAAAGTCTACGTAAGTTATTCGAATATATAAAAGGGGTTCCCTGTTAATCTACAAAAATCATACAACGTATAAATTTGTCAATTTGGGAAAAGTCATGACTATAGATTTAAGGGTATAGAGTTATCATGATGATTTATTGTATTAAGTAAATTTTAATATTCACTACTTTATCTATTACTATTTTTGTAGAACAAGTTGTTCCTTGTAGCCTATTGGATTTTTTATTTTATCTATGTAATCATTGAGCAACATTCTGTTTGGGACTGAGCAAAGACTACCACATTTTGTGCAATACACCTTGTGTACCCAGTCTTACACAGCTTGCAACGTCCTTGTTTTGCAAAATACCCATGTTCATGCCCAATATTTCTTCCAGTGTTGGAGAAAAAGGGAATTACGAAGCTAGGTTACACTATGCAGCAGAGCTACATGTAGCTCAGCTATAAAGCTCTGCTACAAGTTCAAAAAGTGACTTTTGCTCACTTTGGGAGATATGCTATATAGCAGTTGAGCCTATTTTCTCAGCTATATAGCAGAAAATGAGCTATCCAAAATTTACAAAATTATCCAATATCTTCTCTGTGCTGGAAGCATCACAGTAGCTTCGCCGAAAGCAGCGGCTGCTGCAAGAACTACATTCTTCTTTGGAATCTGGTTGGGATAACTGAGCAGTGAATAGTGGTTTATTCCAAACTATATGTAGCTCTGCTACATGAAATTTGCATAGATCTCCTTATAGCAGAGCTATATGTAGCTCAAATTTCATATAGCTCCCCAGCTACATATAGTGTACACTACTATAATGTAATGTATAATGTAGCTACTATAGTGTACAACTACATATAGTGTAAACGTAGCTTTAGGCTATTTGCTTTCATACCAATGAGTCCTGTAATACAGGACTGCTGACTCAGGTAATGATTCAGATTGCACAGGTAAAACAGACTTTTGGAAATAAATTGGAGAGAATCTTACCTGTACATTCTCTTGTAGAGGATCAGCAATAATATTACTGTCTGGTATCTTGATTTCTAAAAAACTATTCAACTCATCTTCAGTAAGATTCATAAGTTTGTCTAAATCTTCATTATCCAAGATTTGTACATTATAACAAAAAACAATCATCCACAATAATTCAATAAACAATAACTCCACGAACGCGTTTGAAAACTGAGAGAAACACAATAACATAACCTCAAAGTCTCCTCACATGTGACTCCTCTAACAGCCCAATGTTGTTCTAAAACAACAGACATAAAATGTTGAATATAAATGATATTTTTGTTCAAGTTTCTATTCCTATGACTGATATTTCATCATGAAATAATAAACAATTATATGGATATTCTTTATTCTTATTTTCAGTTCTTTAGAATCTTATAAAAAATTATAAAAACCAAAGAAAATTGTCGCATTGAAGTGTTGGTACAATTGGATATGACAGCTGCTTTTTCAGAAATTAGACTGCATTTGAGTGCTCTCTAGTGGTATAATACTAAACTAGACTAATGTAGCTTTCAAACAAGGCCAGTAGATGGCAGATTCATTCAATCACTGATCCAATGGACATCATAGAAAATCATGTTGTTCAGGAACAACACTGGGATAGAAAGGGTTAAGAACTATATCAAATTTATATGTCTAAAGATGCACAGATGAAAGGAATATTTAAATTTAATGTTGTAATATATATATATATATATATATATTATATATATATATATATATATATATGCTCACTCAATCATTAATTTTATTAACACATTATAAACATATAAATGTAGCTCATGTTCATCGGATAAATTGATTATCTAATTCCACCAGAGGCGAAACTTAAGAGCAATGTTATAATTCTGAAAAAGGGCTGAAACAGGCACTTTGTTCTAGTGTGTTTCGGACGCTATTTTCCAACCGATAATCATGAAAATGGTACCAAATTGTTCAGAAAGATTTGGACATCTGGCGCCGTACCGCCAAATTCCAATTTTCCAACTATAAAATGACTTTAAAATTCGATGAACTTGGAGAAAATTTGGCAAAGTTTGACGCTCAATAGGAAAAAATTGATAAGTGATATCAAAATTTGGCGGTACGGCGCCAGAT
>NC_052505.1:47205029-47230689 GCF_014356525.2 Nilaparvata lugens | reverse complement strand
GACCCTTTAATTTTCAACATTCCCAAGCTCCAGTCTTACTAAGTCCATGAACATTGACATTCATATAACGTTTGTGTTGGTTGATGTCCATTCATCGAATGATAAGCTGAACCTTTCACCAGATAATTTAAAGTCATCAATGCTTCTCATAACATCATTCCTTATCTTATCACTGAAGCCCACTACTCTATTCCTAATTGTAATGTGTGACGATGGTAAGTCCTTGTACCCTTTGCGATGAGAAGAGTTCTCAAGTCTTGAGAAGTGATGAAGACACTGAATGGTAGACCATCTAAAGCTGTCATACGAGCCAAAACCTCATCCAAGGAGTCTTTTCCACTGCTGAAGTAGTCTTCAATTTTTCTTTATTCTTGTCTTCACGTTTCGTGGGTTGACAGAAAGAAGAGACAGAAGTAGCAGCACTAGCTTGGTTAATACTTTTTTATTATGCTACTTAGCAAATGCGTGTGAAGACCTTTAGTTGATCCACCCAGAGTCTTGAGAACTGCCTTACACGATTTGCACTGAGCACTTTTTCCGTCCTTGGAAGTTAGAAAACTATTCCAAACTGATGACTCATCAGATATTTTTATGTACAACAAAAACATTTGTATCCTCCATCAGGACGGGATAGAGTTCACACTTTTATCGCTTCAAACTGAATTAATATCACTAGGAATAATTATAGGCTATTAATAATAAAATAGAATACTTTTTGTAAGACGGAAATGAGGAAATTATTAATAAGACCGTTAACGCGATACCGACCGAACAACGCGAAAGCTGAAGCACTACTGAATGAAATTAAGTAGAGCAACTATATAAACTTCAACTAGATATTCTACTTATGATAGAAAAAGAGAAGAGGAATAATTAGACAGAAAGTGAATAGTTACTGCTTGTTTATTTCTGATTTCTGAATTATTTACAGAGTTCTAAATGCATTTCAAGGAAATTATATTTACGCTATTGCAAATATTGCGCCGTCTAGACTGGTAATTTTGGTGCTGTGTAAACAGAAACAATCGTAAAAACATAACAACCAATCAAAAACCATTCTGCGAATAATGTAAACCGATAATGCGAATTCTATTCAGCCAGTACAGAGTACAGTATATGTATATTATGTTATGTGTATAAACTGTAGACTGTGCCTGTAGAATGAATTAGTCAAACACTTAAAAGATAAATTAGTTATGAAAAACACATATTCATCACCGTAAATGTGATCTATTGAATTGTTTTTGGAAAAAAACACAATTTCAGGTTTTCCAATCCGAAAATCCCGGGATTGAGGCTGAAAAATCCCGGATAGTTGGGTATCAAAAATGGACGGGGATCCCGGGATTCGGGATTGACATCCCTAAATCCAAGTGCGTTCTAATATTCAGCTTAACATGTTTTTTGTATGTGTTTAATATTATATAATCATCATTGTTATGAATGAATGAATGAATAATTGAAGATGAATTGAGTTGCTCACGTATGATTATATGCTTATACCTCCTACCCTTACCAGCTGCAAACTTCTTTCATGATTTCAAACACAAGTACGACTGATTTGTCGAAAATTGATAGTTAATGGAAATATTTCTTGTTTTTATGATGTCAGAGTCCGCAACCACCTCAGTAGTTCTGGTACCATAACGAGCGCATGATCAACTACGACACGGCGCGAGGCGGAGTATCGGTCGACACGGAGCCCGGAGCGAAGACGCAGTCACGGCTGACCATTCGCGGCGCCCAGGACACTGACTCCGGCAACTACACATGTAGTGCATCCAACACGAGCCCGCATCCATATTCGTATTCGTCTCTGAAGGTAGCTAAGTCACTAACTGCTCAATCACATCATAGAAAACATAAGTGGTTATGTGAAGTTGTAGTGGTTATGTAGGTTACAGTAATGATTAATTGTCAGACTATACCGGTATTCTTCGAGACATTCATTTGACGGTACACAAAAAGTTGGGGTTTCGTTTATGATCTGACGACTACAAAGAAAAATTCAGAACTTTATGGGTGGTTTTTTCAGTTGCAGACTTCAAAAGTTTGAACATTAGCATAAACGTCAAATTTATTCTTTCCTGCTAGTCAAATCATTGAGCATAAACGAAACCCCACCATCAAGTTTCAACGATACAGGAACTGTGCACCAAAGGGGTCCAAGTGTTGGTATCTATTCAAATCAGCTATCGTCATGATGTACCAAAGAGTTACAACCAAACAGGTTGTTCTCTTCAGTATGTCTGTACTGGTCTGTAATGGTATACCAAACAACTCACTCTCTTCTTTCGTAAGATAACCATATGCTGATTGTCAATATTCGGACAGAATAGGCACTAGCAGAAGAAGAAGAAGAAGTCTTATTTCAAGTGTTTTTTGTGAAAGTGTATGAAGCATTCCATGAAAACAAATTTTATTCCTTCTATACCAAGCAGAGCGGAAATTCATTGAAAACAAGAACCTCAGTCCAGCCATCACTCCATGGCTGACTGGGGAGGGTTAGACTAGCTCTACTAGTTTCTTCCACTTTCCTCCCTAGTTTCTCTACTGGAACAGTAGATTTATTGGTGTGATTGTACACTAACAATAGTCATCATCACAAGTATAATTATTTTTCAGGGTAGCTCTACACGCAACTGTGCTCACGGCTGTACCTTACCAATCAGATTCAGCTCTATTAGACAAAAAAGAGAGCAATTATTTTCACGAGAGTATAAACACATTGACTGAAGAAAAATGTATGAATCATAGCAAATGATATTGTTATTCCTCTGCCCAGCAGAGGGGGTCAACTTCACTGGTTTTCTCCAAGGCAAGGGACTTATATTTTGTATACCTGGAACATTCAATTGTACAGGTCAGCCACTTCCGTTACGGTACACAAGAGTTTAACATTAGGCTCCATTATGCTTCCTTCTCTAGTGACTGTATACATGGAGTAAAGAAACTATAATTGAATTTTTCGTTCATCTCTGCTATTATATTATATTTTATTATATTATATTATTAATTTCGGGGCCACCGAGCTCCGTCTCGAACAAAAGCATTACAATTATTACGAAGATAAATTATAATATTCTATCATATTCATTAAAGTTAAGGTCAAAACATGAACATTTTTAAAACTTTTTTAATTTTAAACTTTGAAAAGATGAATCCAAATATGAAATCAGAAACCAAAATCAACTATGAATAGTTGAATATGAATTCAACTCTGACCATTTTCACTTTTATTTCCTCCTTATTGTTATCTCATCTGTCTCTCTACACACACATAAACATACACACACACACACACTCACTCTCTCTCTCTCTCTCTCTCTCTCTCTCTCTCTCTCTCTGACGGATGTGAATTCAGTAAGCTTTTTGAGGTCCGCTGAAGTGCAGTTTCATTGACAGATCTTTCAACGCCACTTAAAAGTAATTGTGCTTTATTTGTAGTTTCTTTTTATATATGTTTTACTTTTATTCTTCATCACTTCACCCTGTCCCCTTATTTTTCTCCATTCTCTCTTCCTCCTGGATAGAGCTTTCTGCTATCTTATAATTATAACAATTAATCTGTCATTTTCCAATTATCTACTAATTTCTCTTTTCCTTAATTGCATTGATACCATTTTGTTCATGTAACTATCGTTTATTTTGTTTGATTATCTGGATGTATATTTTGTGATGCTGTTTTTGTGCAATGGGTCTGTCGAGACCTGTCACACCATCAATAAAATCAATCGCTCAATCTCTCTCTTTCTCACACAGACACATACCAACTATTAATTCACACAGCGTAGCAGTAGATAGAGAGTTGAACCCTCTATACTTAAAATATTGTAAAGCCTCAACCAGCTCCCAATAAGTACGGTATAGAACTCTTTACATCTTATGTAAGATAATATTTAAAATACTATGACAATTCATTGATAGAAAAAGGTTGTCATACTCAATATTAACCTGTTAAAAATACAGACAAAAAATTGTGATAAAATTTCAGCTTACTCAATAGAATTTCCCACAAGTAGACAAAAATAATACAAAAAAGTTCATTTTTATTGAATAAAAAATTGAAATATGTTTATTCTACAGCTAATAAATTTTTTTGGGAAACACTGGTACTATTATTCCACAGTACTAGTACTTTCTTTCGTTCAACCAAATTCTTCATAGAAATAGAATTCTTCATTAATAACATTAAAGTGCTCACAGAGTTTTCATTTTCGACTATTTTAGAGCTCCCGCGAACCATTTTACTAATTCGAAGGCGCTGGATCCGAATCTGAAATCAAAATTTTGCTATCTCGATTTTTAGGCGATTTAGATTCTAGGTAACTACACGCGCCCGGCCGGGAGAGCTTACACACTCACGGATTTCGCCCCGAGCCGAGCCGAGCCGAGCCGCGCCAGTAGCCTTGGATTTGGCTCGGCTCGGCTCGGCCTGGCTGGGCTCGCAATTAAATCGCCTACACACTCACGGATTTCGCCCGAGCCGAGCCAAGACAGGCCAAATCCACGAGCCAAATCCGTAGGTGTGTAGGGTCCTTTATACTATCATATAATTATGAGTCAGCTTCATTGCGTGTGTGATGTTAAGTAGGTTGCATATCCTTCTCCTTCATCTAAGCGTGGGTGTTTCTTTCCAATAGGAATCATCTCCAATGGAGGACTGACTGAGTGATTAGATTTGTTAAACTGGATTTTTCTTCGCTTATATTATAATAAAAAATAAGTTCGGAACAAGGGTGCGGAAATCATTGAAAGAATATTAATCCAAAAGTTCACTGAGAAGTTATGGAACATTTCCCAAGTGGGATGGAATATAGTACCCAATCCATAAATCCTAGACAGATGAGTTCATGACTAATTCAGAGCATTATTTCCAGATTATTGAGATGGTTATTACCAGTACCTGAAGAATACGATAGATTAAAGACCTCTCTCATGATGGTTTTTACTTTCCTTGCCGTACCAACTACCACTGGTAAAGAGAGTAGTTGGTAGGGCAATAATCCAAAAAATAGGGTACCCCAATTTCAAGTTTTCTGTACGTTTTGAAACCAAAACCATGATTATTTTTGAATATTGGTCTGTGTGTGAGTCTATCTATGTCTGTGAAAACTCCGTTCCTAACCAACCGATTGATTTTGAACTTGACTAACCGATCAATTTTGAACTTGAAGTTTTCATACCATGAGGATCTGAATTTAATAAATTCAATACAAAATGGCGGAAAATATGCCTGATAATGAGTGAAAAACCATGTTTCCACGATTTCCTCGAAAACGGCTCCAACGATTTTTTCAAATACCCTAGATATATATATATATATATATATATATATATATATATATATATATATATATATATATATATATATATATATATATATATATATATCATGCTTACTACCCTATATACATAGTCTATATATGCTATATATATGCTTATACACATTTATAAGGTCTATCAATTGACATCAATCTCATCTCCAGAAAAATTGGAAGAGCTCCGCCACATTCTTGAGGAAGATTTATTTTGTTGAATTTCTATGAATATTATCTTAAAAATATGCCCTAAGAGAATGTTCATTGTATTCTCTCCAATCTTCACTCGTTTTTCTCTATCATTTGTGATAAAAGTTTGGTTGATCCATTTCTTATTCTGCATCTCCATCAACACTGATAACTAATAATTGTAGAATTTAACTAGTAATTGTAAATAGCTTGACCCAATTTTTCCAAGTTGATATCCTGATAGTCATCTCCATCAGCTGGCAAGAGCTCTCGCTATACTGTCCACCCTATATTTAAAATAAGTAAACCTCCTTCCCCTGCATGAGGTATCAGGCAGATAAAGTTATTAATTTGTAGAAACACATGGTAGAGATATTGTATCTGCAGAGCAGCTGCTTTTGCTACGTTTTGAAAATCATTAAATTGTACATCTCCCGTTCACGATCTCAGGAATACTAGCCAACTACAAAAAAGACAAAGTTCATTCCCGACCGTGTGACTCTATTTGAAAACTTTTACAATCATTAGTTATCAGTGTTGATGGAGATGCAAAATAAGAAATTAAATGAATCAACCAAACTTTTATCACAAATAATAGCGAAAAACTGTGAAGATTGGAGAGAATACAATGAACATTCTCTTAGGGCATTTATATTCTCTTAGGGCAATCATAATCAGAATAAAACATACAATAGAGTTTTTATTGATGAAGCTCTACTTATGCATGCGGGTTACATCGGTTTTATTGCTAACTTGAGTAGGGCCTCAGAAATAATTGTAGTTGGTGACGCAAACCAAATACCCTACATTGAGAGAAGTAATTATGCCACAAGATGGCATAAAATTTCAGAATTCTGCGAACCTTTTACAAAACAAACGGTAACTCGTAGATGTCCTATCGATGTTTGTTTTGTCCTTTCCACTGTCTATGAAAATATTACGACGCTTAATGAAAGAGCTATCTCAATTCTGCCTACTTACAGAAATGGGGAATACCATCTGATACAACCCGACACTTTGATATTAACATTCACCCAAGAAGAAAAACTTATGGTGGGTGATACTATAAAGTGGAGAGAGGATGTTGCACTTCACACAATCCACGAAGCACAAGGGCTAACTCATAAAATGTTATTCTAATCAGAATTAAGTACAAGGAGAATGAAATCTATAACAGCATGCCCCATGCGATTGTTGCCTTGTCTAGACACACTGAAACTTTCAGGTATTTAACAACCAGTCTGGTAGATGATGCTGTGGACAAACTAATTAAAAAACTTAAATTCATAGATAGTGAGGGGCTTGTTGAATGGAACAAGGAAAAGAGAAGTGGACCTGATGATATAAGTTATGAGTGACACTGAAGAGGTTCTTAATATTTTAGAAACAGAAAATGAAACAGATGTAATCGACGATTATTTGAACTATCACTTTCACGAGGACAGAAATAAAGATGCTGAGTGTTTCAATATTATGTCTATGAATATACGTAGTTTGAATGCTAATTTCGATCAGTTTATTTGCTGCCTCAATGAATTGAAAACTGATATTCACATTATAATATTAACTGAGACCTGGTTGACTGCAGATATGCCGTTCATTTTCAACATTCCTGGATATACGGCAATAAATAAGTACACTAAACAGAATAATGTGATGGATTATGCATGTACATAAAAGATTGCATAGGATTCAATGAAGTTTCACTCGATATCTCTGATGCCAATGTAGTTAGTGCTGACTTAAGAATTGATGATTTTATTGTGAAGGTGATTGGGGTTTATAGATCACCAAGTAATCAAAATATTGATAATTTTCTTAATAGTCTGAGTAATGAAATCAGTAAAATTCCTAATGGAATAAATGTATGTGTGGCGGGAGACATGAATATAAATACACATTCAACTAGTGTTCCTGTTCAAGATTATCTGCATATTTTCAATAGTAATGGCTATAAGTCTTACATAAATGGTGATACCCGAGTAACAACCACAACAAATTCTTGCATTGACCACATTTTTTATAAAAATTCAGGCAACCATTCTTTCACTAAAGGAGTTATATTTAGGACAACCATAACTGACCACTACGCGGTTGTACTGAACTTGGTGAAGGTCCCTATCAATAAGGATAATAGAAACGTATTGATAAACACATTAACTAGAACCAACTATCATGCACTATTGGAACGCATAAGGAATGATGATTGGGGAGAAATCTATACCGTGAATAGAAGCATTGACACTATTTTGGATAAATTTGTCGATCGTTTGACCAGTCTCATCAATCAATGCAAGAAGGTAAAAGTGATACCTAACAGACTTCGTCCCCTGAAGCCCTGGATATCTGAAGGCATCATAAGATCAATAATCACGCGGGACAAAATGCATTCTAGACTCAGAAGAGATCCTAATAACAATATCTTAAAGAATGAATATAAGGCTTATCGTAATGGTTTGAATAAGATCATAAATCATGCAAAGGAAGTCTACTATAAAGGGAAAATTGAAAATTGTAATAACAACAGCATGAAGTTGTGGAAGTGCATAAACGAGGTTATAGGTGAGGCCAGTATCAAGGAAAAGAGTACTGTACTTGATGCTCACTCCCTCAACAATTATTTCACAAATGTGGGTAAATTACAAGCTCAAACTATCAATATCCCTGATAATACTGGTGATCGATTTCCTGCAATACAGATCGATAATACGTTTTTATGAGACCAACGTGCCCAGTTGAAGTTGAGGCAACTATTAAAAATCTAAAGAACAACTGCAGTCCTGGTATTGATGGTCTAGGTAATATTACGCTGAAGAAAATAGCCAATTTTATATCTCAACCTCTCGCTTTCATTTTTAATAGATGCTTTGAGGAGGGATATTTTCCCGAGCACCTCAAATCAGCCAAAATAAAACCTCTATCCAAACAAGGTGACCCGACTAATCCCTGTAATTATAGACCGATTAGTCTTATCAGCAACCTTGCTAAAATAATGGAGAAACTAATAAAGTCAAGAGTTGTTTCTTTCTTGAATCTTAACAAAATAATCAACAAGAACCAATTCGGTTTCCAAAATAGTAAAAGTACATCTGACGCTCTAATAAAATTCATCAATTCTTTATCTGATAAAATAAACTCCAATAAGAAAACTATTGCGGTCTTCCTAGATATACGCAAAGCTTTTGATACAATACCTCATAATACTTTGTTCAATAAACTAGAGTCCTATGGTTTCAGAGGAGTCTCGCTTAAATTGTTCAAAAGCTATCTGAGTAATAGAACCCAGTCCCTAACCATAAATGATCAATCTAGTGTAACTAACTTAACTTCTTATGGTCTTCTTCAAGGTACCGTACTTTCTCCCATCCTTTTCATACTCTATGTAAATGACTTTTTAAATTTAAGACTTCTAGACTCAACTGTGATATCCTTTGCAGATGATACTGCAGCTATTTTTCACGGAAATTCATGGAATGAAGTTCATACTATAGCTGAAAATAATATGCTTTTAATTAAGAAGTGGTTAGATAAAAATACCTTAAGTTTAAATATTGAAAAAACTAATTACATTACTTTCTCTGCAAATAGAGTAGGGCAGCCTAACGAGAATCAAGATTTGAGACTCCATTCTCAGTGCAATTTAAACTTGGGTAATTGTGATTGTCCCACCATTAAAAAAGTCAATAATACTAAGTATTTGGGAATTATAATTGATGAAAACCTTAAATGGGATGTTCATATTAAATACATATGTAGAAAAATTAGATATTATCCTTTAAATTTTACCAAGTTAACAGAATTCTTAATAAGAACCACCTGAAAATGATGTATCATGCTCTTGTCAAGTCAATTCTGCAGTATGGCATAGTTGTTTGGGGAGGCTGTTTCAACTGTCATATTGCTGAATTATTTGTAGCACAAAAACTGATAATTAAAACTATATTAAACAAACCCAGGCTCTATCCAACGGATATGGTTTTTAGTGATTTCGAGGTCATGACTATACGTCAATTATACATAAAAACCGTAATTGAGTACTTAATAAAATATAGATCCGGTTTTCCTCTCACAATAAACTCTACTCTTAATTATTATAATCTAAGGGCCACTGCTAACAAATATGTAACCTATAACACTAATATTGAATGTATAAGGAGGCAATTAATTTACATAGGTACTAAAATAATAAACCTCATTCCGAATCACTTTCTCATGGACAATAAGGTCAGCGGAAAAATTAAACTGGATATAAAAAACTGGACATACAGTAATTTCTTCTTCCATTTAGATATATGACTCGAGATTTCTGCTCCAGCATTTTTTATTTTTTTTTCATTAGTTTTTTCATTTTTCAGTGGACTCGCTTACCTTTATTTTGAGTACCTATTCCTCTGTTTTCTTCCTTCCCCCCTTTTCTCCCTTCCTTTTTTCCTCATTACTTCTCTTCTCTTCTTTGCCTGCCTATTACATGGGAAACCATAGTTGGCTAGGTATCTTCCTCTCTTTTTTCTCTTCTCCAACACACCCAAACACTAAGCCCATGGTTTTTTATATTTGTAACATTTTATTGTGTTTTATTTGTTTCGTAAATCTTTGTAATTTTGTTTTGTCTTGTTTTGTGTGTTTTTAATAAATTGAAAATTGAAAAAATTTGGCATCCACCATTCATGAAGCAATCACTGAAATGAATTATCAGAAGATATCCTATCAACGACAAGATACCCTATCAACTATCAGTGCAATGGAGCTCCGGTTCGTATATGAGCAATTTTCCAAAAAATTTAATTAACTATCTGATCTTGTTTACAGTTTGGAATACAGAGTATAAGATCACTTTCTGCTACCGTGATTTACTGATTTTCAAAAATTATTCTCCTGGACGTTTGATAAATAGAAAACTTGAACTGGGTACTTAACGAGCTGGAACCTGGAAGTAGGCCTTTAACCAATACGTCTACTATTACATAAAAAACGTATAAAAAATAGACAAAATCTGTTAAGCTCTCTATTTTTCATGCGTTTTGTATGTAATTAAGGATTATTTTTTTAAGGTTGCGTTTGTTCATTATAGACTAATTCTACATCTTTCTCTTCAAAATTAAATTTTTCCACAAGTTCTTTGAGAAAATATTTTGTGTTTATTGTACATTTAACATAGTAAATCTGCTTCAAACCTTAAAGGAACTTGTTTTTCGGGACCTAGATTCGCGTATTTCGTCACATATCTTAAAAATTACTGTAGCTAACGGTCTGTAAATGGTTTTATTTAATTTCCTAGTTCATTTTACATAAAGTACGCTGAATTTAACATCTTAATAATTAACAGTCAACAAATACCCGTTGGGCAGGGGAACTGAAATTCAAATCTTTCACTCTGTATAACTTGTTAACTGAGCATTTTCGCACCGATGTTAATTAGAACTTTTTTTCGATGTGAGGAAGCACACCCTGGTATATGGACACTCTTTCCTGTATATAAAAATGAATGTCTATGTAATTGTTCCCTATGGACTTGAAGACTACTTGACACAATAAAAACTATTTATTACTAGCAGGTAACCCGTGCTTCGCAAGGGTCTCTTTAAAAACTTGACAAACTGAAAACTTGACGTAATGAAATCTAGAAGAATAGAAAATAGACCTATAAGAGTCCTCGGTCAATTATAAATTCATATGCAGCATTTCAAGTGAATCAGTCCAGTAGTTCAGACGTGATGATGCGTCAAACATAATTTTCCTATCGTTTACACGTGTTTAAGCCAGTTCTTTCCTTTATTATAGTATAGAAGATGATAGATGGATAGATTATCAATGTTATTTTACTAAGGGATAGAATAAGTTGAGTAGTTTCCCTTTCAGAGGGAGTTTTGACAACCCACAAAACTCATTCTCATTAATTTGAAGATATAACGAAAAGGTGCATTATGTCCTTATTTTTTTGCTCAGCTTGCCAAAATATCCCTCATTCCAATATTAAAATTTTCGACTGACTGTACGTGAGTCAGTCATTCTATCAGGGCTCGAATAATTTTGGGATTTTAATTTAATAAAAATGGAAGAGAATAATTTATTTATGTAAATATCAACACCTTTATTCCAAGACGTATTATTAACTGCATGCGTTTTCATATTGCCGATAAAGCATTGATGAAACGTTCATTTAACACTATGTCTCAAAAAACTGTTCTAGCTGAAAAATTAATAATCCATACCACGTGTATGCATTTCATTGCATCAGGAAAACGAAGTTTCAAAACTATGTTTTTTTCTAAACAGATGTTTTTGAGATAATTTCTTTGATGCAGCTGATTCACATACACCATAATTATTATACAGAGTTTGTGAAAATGGAAATATTTATTTATTACCAAAACAATACTATTATTATATTTATGATAGAAAATATTATCATTATTATTAAAAATATTCATCAATTATCAAAACAATATTATTGAGGTTAAGTGGTATCAGGTAGAAAGCAATAATAGAAACAGATGTTCCTTTTTTGATTTCGACCATGTGATTTGGTGATTTTTTCATGAAATTGTATGTACATTGATGAAATTTGAACATTAATTCAGAAAAATCTAGAAGGGCAATTGAAATTTGGGCTTCCAGGTGCACGAGATTGATATTTTTAGAATCTATGTGCAAAATTTGGAGATCTGAATCATTCCCGTTCTCCCGGTATGCAATCCACAAGTTGACATGTTTTGATGTGACCAAACGAACACATGAACACACACAACCCCACTCTCTCTTATTATATAGATTCCATTTCACATACCTATGTTTTCGAAATTGTTGGCCGAGTGGCTACCGAAAAACGGGAAGATTATCATGATTCAAGATCATGTTGTGATAATAAAATGATTTAGCATTTGAAGTTACCAGCTGTAATAAACAGATAAACTGTGTACTGGTATTGAAACGGTAGTTTGGAGTTAAAGTTGATTTGATTGGTACCAGCTGTAGATAATGATTCCTTAGGAGACAAGACTTATACAAATAATAATTATCACTCATATATCATTGAGAAACTGATATGTTGAAAAAAGATTATTTACCTTATTATTTAAGAGAGTTGTTCATATTGCATTCATTGATATCACTGAAGACTGACAGAATAATTTACAATTTTGTTGAATTCAGCTTAGCTCATATTTATCCTAAAAGGGAAGATGGGAAAAATATGGAATTCTGTGTGATTCATCGTATATCGCATATTTCCTGGACCATCTATTAACAATCAACAATAATTATGAACGCATTAAATTCATCTTTGAAACACTGGTTCAACCTATCTATTTTTTTCAATTCAACACTTTACTGATAAATATTACCACTAATTGATTCAAAATAATACGTTTTCGGGATGATAAATGCTGCATGACTGAGCACATCCGTATGAGTACATCCGACTGAGGAAGTCCATATTGAGATGTGAATGAAAATATTGATTGCCAGATAAATTTCATGATTCGCAAAATAGAGTTAAGTGTGACATGAGATAAAATGACTTTTTGGCGGTACGAAGTTCGCCGGGCAAGCTAGTTATATGTTATACAATATCATTTTACACCATGGAAGTCAGCTGGTAGAATCTATTATTATCTGTGCTGCTCAAGAAAGGTAAACAAGTTCAGAAGCTTTATACGCTGTATCTGAAGATAGGAAGAAGAAATATAACCGGAGGTATTTGTATAGTTGAATAGTTGAGGAAATGTTTCTGGGTTGGAACAAGAGAGAAACGAGTATTTGACGTAACTTGATTATGACAGGTGCACAAAGTGAGATATGCGAGCTGCCTTCAGGCGCAACCTGGAATGCACCTTGAGGCTGGTAGAGAAGCTCATTCACCCCCCCCCCCAAGTTCTCTTCAGTTCCCCTCCCTGGCCAAAATTCCCACCACCACCATCGCTACATATTATGCCACAGACACGTTCTCCCTAATGGATAGCTGTGATACTCAGACTTACAATCTTACATTAGAATTGATGATCGTTACATGTCTCATTTTCTAATGTCCTTCACTTTGCTATACGAGCAGCTACATTTCTGTTGATGTCATCTGTTGAGATCTTGCTACAGCCAAGATGAAGTTGACGAGGATGTAATGTATCATTATCATTCCGTTTGCTTCATATGAGATGCTTTGAAATTACAATAACAAGCGTAACCGTTGTTAGCATCTATTCTTCCTCTCCATGCCTAAGAGCTTATAAGAGTTTGGTCCAAAGACAATCTCGATGACCAATTGATGAATTGGATGACCAATGGTTTTCTCATCATTCATACGGGATCATTTATATACCATTATAATGCTTGATATTATTTACGAATAACAAGAATATATCAATTGTTGAATCTCACAAGATCTAAAATTACACTGCTCATCCATGTAGAATTTTTCAATTAAGTACTTTTTAATTATTTCAAGGAACGGAATAAGCTTTTATTGCGCTTTAATATCACTATATAAATCACTATACAATATAATATTCCCTCCTGGCAAAAGGATATCCAAGATATATCTCTTATGAACTCTTATGATTTCTCTTATGAACTCTCTTCATAATCAAAATACCTACTCGCTTCATGCAAAAATTAATGTGTATAAGACAATAGCATATCCTGATAATTCTAAAACAATCTATTATGATAAATATTCCACCGTTGATTTCATATGTTTGGTATAGATTCTTCTATTTCAGTGTGTTTCCATGTATCGGTAATTGACGTTATTCCTCCCATGCTATTGACATTTATTGTATGGTGAAGAGACTATGATCATGATTTAATCAGGACTGCAGTTATAAAGCTCTGAAATTCAGGTATCGTGCTTACTGAAGTGAGACGATGATTAAAAAATGTTATTGCCCTCATCAAGCAGGCTCAGCTGGAGAGGAAATTCATATCGACTTGAGTGGAAGTGGAGGATGATTAATGAGACGCCACTCTTCAAAGTTGAGGTTTTTCTTGTCTCTTGTAGACAGAAACTCGTTTCCTGATGTTTCGAGAATATAATGAGAAAAATCCAAGCCTATTGACAATCTCTTATTAAGTTTTCCTCTACAATGACCATGCTGTTTCCTGAAAATGTAGTTTCCACAGTTACACACGTAAAGCTTACAAAGTACAGGAACATGATAGGGAAAGTTGTAGAAATAGAACGAACTCCAGTGAAAGGGAAATTACTATAATAATGATAATATCAACTATAATACTCAGTGATGAGCACAGCCACTTAATGAGTATTGAATCATAATAATAATGATAATTATGGTCATCCTCATAGCCAAAGTCGTGGAATGCATCAGATCCTTGCATAATCTACAACTTTACGTCATCATGTGCTCAAGATATTGTTTGAGCTTCCATAATGCTTCCAATAATGGTGAACAACTTCGATATATTAGTAAAATTCTCACGACTCTCTATTACAGACTGATAGAAACTTTCCAATAGCCAAGTTTGAGTAGTTGAAAGACTATAATGCAGATCAAGAAAATGATCTATTTTCTCAGTTATTTTTTTCATTTAGTAAATCCATCATCAACATCATCATCATAATCATCATCTTTCCTCCTCATAGAGCACTTTTTTCATAATTTATTGAAGTAGCGTTGACGAGTACTTTTGACTCAAGGCCAAAATCGTTGTCCGTCTTTGTGTTTGATTATATGTTCTACAATAACTTTTAAACGATTCGATCAATCAGCCTCAAATTTTCAACACTTATTCTCTTATATCACCTTTTCACAGATCAAGTTTGCTGAACCATAGAATTAACTCACTCCTTTGTCCGTTTTCAGGATATAACAAATTAACATCAAAAGTGCAAAAGGAAAAAATGAGTTGTCAGCTGAATAAATGATAATTTAATGCAGTTTCAACTATTTCTTCCTTCCATTTATAACAGCTGATGCTATTCGGGAGCTAACAAACAGACTATCTATCTTTTATGTACAATCACATGATTCCAGCTGAATAATATACTACTTTCACATCAACTCGATTCCGTTAATGTCTGTCTGTCTGTAACACACGCGTAATATATTGATCATACTACTTGTGGTAGCAGCTTTGACAAAAGTATTGTTACTTACCATAGCAAAGCATTGCTTTTCAAAAAAAATTACCTCAATTCCTAGATTTTTATTCGTTTCAAGGTCCCCTCAGTTCATAAAAGTGGTTTTTGGCTATTGGTGTGTGTGTGTGTGTGTGTGTGTGTGTGTGTGGTGTGTGTGTGTGTGTGTGTGTTGTGTGTGTGTGTGTGTGTGTGTGTGTGTGTGTGTGTGTGTATGTATGTAGCTGCGTACACATATTCGCGCTTCCAACCCGTACCGAGCACGCTCCTCCCTCGTACCGCCCTCGTACCACCATCGAACCACAGTCGCTCCGCTCACGCACACATCATGAATGTTACGGAAGATGTTAGATCTTCTCGCGTTCCCCGGTCGAACCCCTCTTGCTCGCCGGTCGATCATTAATCGCTCTGCTGGAGTGACGTTCGGTTGCGGAGAAGAGCGAAAGTTTGTACGCACCTTGTGTGTGTGAATGTATGTGTGTGTGTGTGTGTGTGTCTGTGTGTGTGTCTGTGTGTGTCTGTGTACAATATATCTCATCTCCAAATTAACGGAATGACTTGAAATTTCTTAAGGTCCTAACAATATAAGGATCAAAGACTGGGTTTTTCGCGATTTTCTCGAAAGCGGCTCCAAAGATTTTGATCAAATTTATACCTATAATAGTCATTAATCAACTGCCACAAGTCCCATATCTGTAAAAATTTCAGGAGCTCCACCCCATCTATGCAAAGATTGATTTTAGATTCCCAATTTTCAGTCTTCAGATACAATTCAAACAAAAAATTTCAAGTGGAAGGATTAAGCATGTGAATCCCTACAATTAATGTTCAGTAACATTTTCTTCTGAAATTGAAAATAAACTCGAAATTCGAGAGAATGTGATTATTCTATTGCAAACTGTTGGCAACGGTTGATTCTATTAAATCCTTCACTATGGAGAGATAGCAGACCTCGTGTGTCTCCAGCGTTGTAGTCCTGTCACCAGCCGGCTCAGATCTTAGAATAGTAGACTTAAGATGCGCGTGAACACTATAGTCAGGTGATCAATTTTCATATCGGCAAGGAAAGTTGTGTGAGTGCGCCACACCAGATATTTCTATTTTGAGCTCGATTATGGTTTTACATAGGCCTACAGGGTTGGTGACAGCTATGTAAACAGCTTAATAATATTAAGAAAGAAATATTATTCCTTTACAAGGTAATTTGAGAGTGGGTTACATTGTGGGTCATATTGGCATTGGGAGAATGAATGGCAGAAACCACACTTCAATATCTCAAACCGTTTCGAAGATATTCACAGTTGAATATAATAATTAATGGAATGAACGAGTGAATAAGAAATACGACAGATCAACAATTAAGTTTCAAAGTTTCAAATATGTGAGCAAGTGATGACTTGAGGAAGAACTATGAGGTGTTTTCTTTTTTAATGTATATCAACCTCTATTATTGAAGATTTTCATAAAATATGTGCGATTTGAATAAATAATGTGTCAAAGACAGGGTTTTTCGCGATTTTCTCGAAAGCGGCTCCAAAGATTTTGATCAAATTTATACCTATAATAGTCATTAATCAACTGCCACAAGTCCCATATCTGTAAAAATTTCAGGAGCTCCACCCCATGCAAAGATTGATTTTAGATTCCCAATTTTCAGTCTTCAGATACAATTCAAACAAAATGATTCTTCAATCTGAAAAATACATTTGTAAAACTAAACACATTTTCAATCCAGAAAAAAAAATTCGGTATGTGCTTATACAGGGTGATTCATAATTATGGTAAAATAATTCAATTTGTGATAGTAGAGGTAAAAATAAGAGAAAATGTTCTCATAAACATATATCCATAAACGCTCCATTAGCGAGCTATACAGGGTGAAAGATTTCGCCCGGAATTCAGTTCCTCTGGGAAATACACCGATGCTGAATTGTTTGGGGACTAGTTTTTGAAAAACTTATGCTGGATTAATATGAAAAAATATCTGAAAAATTGAATAAAACTAGTCTGGAAGCTGTAGTGTGAGTAGTTTTTGAGAAAAAAGTTGAAATATGCAAAAAATCTAAGTAGAAAAATACAGACTTCTACGTTTGATGCCCAATAACTTTCTTCAATGACCAGTAAACAAATAATTTTTCGCTATAAAAATTGTAGAGAATTCAATTCTGAAAAGAATCATGTAAGCTGTGTGAACTAAATTCAAATGAAATGTATTCTTATGTAGTACATTACACCACAAAAATTTGCTCTTTTATGAGGAGAGAACTAATAACTCATAGGTTGTAGCTGATTTCGAAGAAAACATGGATTTTAATAACAGCTGATTTATTTGTTTTAAATGAAAAAATATTTGAAAGAAATTTTCAGCTAAAAATTATTTCAGAAATATTTTACCTCACTGTTGAACAAAACAACAAACTGTTAAGCTGCGTACTCATACTCGCGCTTCCAACCCGCACCGAGCACGCTCCTCCCTCGTACCGCCCTCGTACCGCCCTCGTTCCACCATCGAACCACAGTCGCACCGCCCACGCACCCATCATGAACGTTACGGAAGATGTTAGATCTTCTCCCGTTCCCCGGTCTAACCACAGTTGCTCCCCGGTCGATCATCAATCGCTCTGCTGGAGTGACGTTCGGTTGCGGAGCAGAGCAACAGTCTGTATGCACCTTTAGTTAGGCCTACTGTAACCGCGGCTGTGTTTTTACTTCCTTGCCCTATTACCATAGGTAAGGAAAGTATTGCTTTCCGAAGAAGATTAAGGTGGATTTCTAAATTCTAAATTTCTATACGTTTCAAGGAAAGGTCCCCTGAGTCCAAAAAAGTGGTTTTTGGTATTGGTCTGTGTTGTGTGTGTGTGTGTGTGTGTGTGTGTGTGGTGTGTGTGTGTGTGTGTGTGTGTGTGTGTGTGGTGTGTGTGTGTTGTGTGTGTGTGTGTGTGTGTGTGTGTGTGTGTGTAAAGTGGTAAACCTTCGCCCCACTGGTTGGGTGACATTGTGTGAAGTGGTAGATTGCAAATCCTTTACAGATGATACGATGTTCTTGATGTTTATAAGAGCAGTTGCTAAGTTCCCAATTTTCAGTCTTCAGATACAATTCAAACAAAAAATTTCAAGTGGAAGGATTAAGCATGTGAATCCCTACAATTAATGTTCAGTAACATTTTCTTCTGAAATTGAAAATAAACTCGAAATTCGAGAGAATGTGATTATTCTATTGCAAACTGTTGGCAACGGTTGATTCTATTAAATCCTTCACTATGGAGAGATAGCAGACCTCGTGTGTCTCCAGCGTTATAGTCCTGTCACCAGCCGGCTCAGATCTTAGAATAGTAGACTTAAGATGCGCGTGAACACTATAGTCAGGTGATCAATTTTCATATCGGCAAGGAAAGTTGTGTGAGTGCGCCACACCAGATATTTCTATTTTGAGCTCGATTATGGTTTTACATAGGCCTACAGGGTTGGTGACAGCTATGTAAACAGCTTAATAATATTAAGAAAGAAATATTATTCCTTTACAAGGTAATTTGAGAGTGGGTTACATTGTGGGTCATATTGGCATTGGGAGAATGAATGGCAGAAACCACACTTCAATATCTCAAACCGTTTCGAAGATATTCACAGTTGAATATAATAATTAATGGAATGAACGAGTGAATAAGAAATACGACAGATCAACAATTAAGTTTCAAAGTTTCAAATATGTGAGCAAGTGATGACTTGAGGAAGAACTATGAGGTGTTTTCTTTTTTAATGTATATCAACCTCTATTATTGAAGATTTTCATAAAATATGTGCGATTTGAATAAATAATGTGTCAAAGACAGGGTTTTTCGCGATTTTCTCGAAAGCGGCTCCAAAGATTTTGATCAAATTTATACCTATAATAGTCATTAATCAACTGCCACAAGTCCCATATCTGTAAAAATTTCAGGAGCTCCACCCCATGCAAAGATTGATTTTAGATTCCCAATTTTCAGTCTTCAGATACAATTCAACAAAATGATTCTTCAATCTGAAAAATACATTTGTAAAACTAAACACATTTTCAATCCAGAAAAAAAATTCGGTATGTGCTTATACAGGGTGATTCATAATTATGGTAAAATAATTCATTTGTGATAGTAGAGGTAAAAATAAGAGAAAATGTTCTCATAAACATATATCCATAAACGCTCCATTAGCGAGCTATACAGGGTGAAAGATTTCGCCCGGAATTCAGTTCCTCTGGGAAATACACCGATGCTGAATTGTTTGGGGACTAGTTTTTGAAAAACTTATGCTGGATTAATATGAAAAAATATCTGAAAAATTGAATAAAACTAGTCTGGAAGCTGTAGTGTGAGTAGTTTTTGAGAAAAAAGTTGAAATATGCAAAAAATCTAAGTAGAAAAATACAGACTTCTACGTTTGATGCCCAATAACTTTCTTCAATGACCAGTAAACAAATAATTTTTCGCTATAAAAATTGTAGAGAATTCAATTCTGAAAAGAATCATGTAAGCTGTGTGAACTAAATTCAAATGAAATGTATTCTTATGTAGTACATTACACCACAAAAATTTGCTCTTTTATGAGGAGAGAACTAATAACTCATAGGTTGTAGCTGATTTCGAAGAAAACATGGATTTTAATAACAGCTGATTTATTTTGTTTTAAATGAAAAAATATTTGAAAGAAATTTTCAGCTAAAAATTATTTTCAGAAATATTTTACCTCACTGTTGAACAAAACAACAAACTGTTAAGCTGCGTACTCATACTCGCGCTTCCAACCCGCACCGAGCACGCTCCTCCCTCGTACCGCCCTCGTACCGCCCTCGTTCCACCATCGAACCACAGTCGCACCGCCCACGCACCCATCATGAACGTTACGGAAGATGTTAGATCTTCTCCCGTTCCCCGGTCTAACCACAGTTGCTCCCCGGTCGATCATCAATCGCTCTGCTGGAGTGACGTTCGGTTGCGGAGCAGAGCAACAGTCTGTATGCACCTTTAGTTAGGCCTACTGTAACCGCGGCTGTGTTTTTACTTTCCTTGCCCTATTACCATAGGTAAGGAAAGTATTGCTTTCCGAAGAAGATTAAGGTGGATTTCTAAATTCTAAATTTCTATACGTTTCAAGGAAAGGTCCCCTGAGTCCAAAAAAGTGGTTTTGGGGTATTGGTCTGTGTGTGTGGTGTGTGTGTGTTGTGTGTGTGTGTGTGGTGTGTGGTGTGTGTGTGTGTGTGTGTGTGTGTGTGTGTGTTGTGTGTGTGTGTGTGTGTGTGTGTTGTAAAGTGGTAAACCTTCGCCCCACTGGTTGGGTGACATTGTGTGAAGTGGTAGATTGCAAATCCTTTACAGATGATACGATGTTCTTGATGTTTATAAGAGCAGTTGCTAAGTTCCCTCTTTTGCGAATAAATTCACAAAAAATTAAGGCCGTCCGGCTCGCAAAATTACTGGGTTCAAACCTCAGCTCTAGCTCAGTGGTAGATACATGAATTTTCCAAATACAATTAATCACCATAAGATTCAATGACCGGTGATTATTAATTCTTATCGCTGCTTCTATGAAGTTCTTGAAGAATACCAAAAAGGAAACCAAAAGAATATTTGATGACTGATTATCAGTAACCATGTACCCACTAGAGAATAATAAAGACCAACTATAGTTTTTTCTAGTTGATTCTTAAAATGCTCGTCATGAATACAGGTATTCACCAATTTATCCTTCTGAAATTCCTTAGAACTTACAGCGCCAGTTCTTGAAGCTCTCTGGATCCTTATATGATATAACTGGAACCTTATTAATATAATTTTCAATATACTTGTTCTGGCAGACTAAAATGATTATCATCAAAGGATGATAAATACTGAGTGCTCTTAATAAGATCAATATTAATTGATTCAATAATTTTATGTGCTGCTGAATATTTATTGGTACCAAAACAGCTCAAACTGTATATCACGAGATGAGTTAGGATATAATAAAAAATTCTATGATTTTGTATGCTGACATAAAACACAAAATATATTCCCATAAAACAGTGTATATAAAATTTTCTTATATCTATAATTTTTCTTAAATAAATTCTTTTCTAAAATCCGAATAATTATCACAGTGTTTAATAGTTTTCACAATAGTGAGTTTCAAAATTCATAAATATATTATACTTAATACTGATACTTAGACTTCCAGTCAATTCAAAATTTACGAATAAAAACCTGTTTGGTCTATAGATTTGATATGGCTTACTTTGATCAATTAGCAAAAATAATAATTAATAAAATTGATATTCAACATGAGATCTCAGGGATTTATATGAGTTCGGGCCGTGCATGGAAGTAAGCTTCCTACATATATCAAATAAATTTATAAAATGTTCTTATGAACTATGTGATATCACTCAACACATTATGACTTTTTCTTTAATTTAAGTTAATTTGAATAGCGCTTTTTGATTATTAATTCCCCGACTGTACGTAGAAAGGCCTTAAAACGAGCCCGTTTGACTTATCACTCACATTCATGAAGTTCTTGACGGTCTCGTGGATTGAATTAATTATTTCCAATAATTAATTAGGCCGGTCTCTTTCGTCACTGCTGGGCTAACGCGTGGTCCAGATTTCTCCTAGATTTCTTTCTAAATTAAAGATATATTCATGGGAATTGATTACAAATTACGAACTCTTCAACAACACTGAGTTCACAGATAATTCAACATTTATTACAAATATTTCACATTTAAAAAAGGGGTTTGCTTGGTAATTTTTAATATTTAAAGGAAGAAAAGAACCCTAAACTCCATGTGCATCCACTCAGGTCTAGATCACAAGCCAGAAGAAAGAGGTTTTCAGAAAAATTTAATCTCTTCCTAGAATAATTTTGTAAGCTTCTTTCTGATTGGCCTTCAATTTAATAGAATCAGTACAATTGGTTGTTTCAGAATCAGGGCTTCTTCAACTGTATAATAGAAAAATTTAAATAGAAAGTTTTTATATAAATATATGGAGTGTTTATCTTAAATTATATTCATAAATAAATCACGATATATGATGTTAATAGATAATATACATTTAGTTTTTTATATGAGTTTTGTATACTCTGGATTTTCGTGCTTTTTAGATTATAATAAATATTCATACAGAAATAATAGTGGTCCGTATTTCTATACATCAACCTTCCTTAGTATTATAATACATCCTTTGTGAGTAAATTTTTATATTTCAACCTATTATACTGGTTGATCGAACAATCAGCTGATTCGCTCAGTATTAATTCAAATAACTATCGATTTATTCTAGATCGATTGATTCATTTAAAAGTGTAAACAAATAATTCTAACCTCAATGTACATGCAAACTTTTATTTTTTATAATCCGCCAATAATAAGTAAGCCACTTTATAATTTTTAATTTTGCCAATGGATTCTCATAGTTGTTGAATCACAATTATACATGTTTTCTTATCATTTTGTGTGTGTGTGTGTGTGTGTATGTGTGTGTGTGTGTGTGTGTGGTGTGTGTGTGTGTGTGTGTGTGTGTGTGTGTGTGTGTGTGTGTGTGTGTGGTGTGTGTGTGTGTGTGGTGTTGTGTGTGTGTGGTGTGTGTGTGTGGTGTATGTGTGTGTGTGTGTGTGTGTGTGTGTGTGTGTGTGTGTGTGTGTGTGTGGTGTGTGTGTGTGTGTGTGTGTTGTGTGTGTGTGTGTGTGTGTGTGTGTGTGTGTGTGTGTGTGTGTGTGTGTGTGTGTGTGTGTGTGTGTGTGTGTGTGTGTGTGTGTGTGTGTGTGTGTGTGTATGTGTCTGTGTACACGATATCTCATCTCCCAATCAACGGAATGACTTGAATTTGAAACTTGAGGTACTTACAATATGACACGAACAATTTCGATCAGATGCAATTCAAGATGGCGGCTGAGATGGCAAAAATGTTGTCAAAAACAGGGTTTCTCGCGATTTTCTCAAAAACGGCTCCAACGATTTCGATTAAATTTATACCAAAAATAGTAATTGATAAGCTCTATCAACTGCCACAAGTCTCATATCTGTTAAAATTTCAGGAGCTCCGCCCCATCTATGCAAAGTTCGATTTTAGATTCCCAATTATTATCAGGCTTAAGATAAAATTTGAACAAAAAATTTTGAGTGGAAAAGATTAAGCATGAAAATCTCTACAATAATTAATGTTCAGTAAGATTTCTACCTAAAATTGAAAATAAGCACGAAATTCCAGAAAATGTTATTATTTCAATTGCAAGCTGTTGGCAACTGTTGATTCTATCAAATGATTCACTATGAAGAGATAGCCGACCTCGTATGTCTCCAGCTTTATTGTCCTGTCACCAGCTGGCTCAGATCTTTGTTTATAAGTGGACTTGAGATGCGCGTGCACACTAGCGTCAGGTGATCAATTATCATAACAGCAAGGAAAGTTGTGTGAGTGCGCCACACCAGATTTTTTATTAATCTATTAAATAGTTATTTATAACCATTTCAATTTGCTTTTGTGTTAAGTGTTAACTTTTCAAAAAATTGCAGGTAATTTTAGACATTATTCATACTCCGAATTAGCTGACATGCATTTGATGTATGGAATGGGACACTGTAATAGTACTGAAGAGTAGTATCTATTTACGGGGTTTGACGCTTTTTTTTACGACTTTACCCCCCCTCCCCCCTCCCCCCGCACCCATCCTACCTTCCCCGCACCTCCCCCGCCCCCTTAGAAGAACCTCTCTCTCTCTCTCTCTAGAAGAAGAGGAAGAAGAAGGAGAAGAAGAAGGAGAAGAAGAAGGAGAAGAAGAAGGAGAAGAAGAAGGAGAAGAAGAAGAGGAAGAAGAAGGAGAAGAAGAAGGAGAGGAAGATGATACTCTCTCTCTCTTGTTATGCTCTAGTTAATATAGTCATGGCTAATTACATTTAGTCATGCTCAATTACATTAGGCATAGATAGAAGGAGAGGAAGATGATACTCTCTCTCTCTCTCTTGTCATGTTCTAGTTAATATAGTCATGGCTAATTACATTTAGTCATGTTCAATTACATTTAGTCATAGTCTATTTGATGATTAATAGTAGAGAGAGAGATATGTGTGAGAGAGAGAGGTAATCTACTGACAGATTCAAGTGAAACGAACTTAACTGAAACATGTTCTTGACAATGGGTTGTACATACAACGAACACTGTCAGATTTAAGTGAAACGAACTTCTTGTGAAATGAATATCTTACTCTCAAATTTAACTGAAACATAATCTTGACAACGAGTTGTACACACAATGAACACTGGGAGATTTAAGTGAAACGATCTTCTTACTATCATAAATTCTAGATGAGATTTTATCATTCTTCCGAGAATATATGTCCAGTAGTAACATTCAAATCCCATCTTTTTCAAAACTCTTTATGTGGCAAGCATTGTTGAATATTCTTTGGAAGAATAATAGTGAATTCAAAGTTTTTTTCTGAATCTATATTGATATAAATCATTCTCACCAAATCTTACATTCTTAACATATTATCAAACTGAAAAACATTGTCATTTCTTGTTGTAGTTTTCACAACACCATGTAGCGACGTTTGCTTAGTGTGAGACGACCTTGGGTGTTATCATTACGCACCAATTCTGCTCTTACCTGATGATTAACATGTTTCAAAATTTCACTTCGGAGAGCATACAAGCACGATTGCTGTTGTGCTCTAATTCAATACGTCACTATTGTCACGTTTTGCAATTTCAGTTCACATAGCTTACAAGGACAAATGCAGTTCCGCTCTAATTCAATACTTGAGTATCGGCACGTTTTTGCAGAGTTCACAAGGACGAATGCATCTCTGTTCTAATTCGTACATTAACACGTACATACTCTTGTTTCAGCTTGGAAAAATGCATGTGAAGATTGAAATAGAATGTAGCTATTTCTCCCAAGCAATTTGCATAGTGAAAATCGGTTAAAGATTGATATGATCCTAACTTTAGGGTTTTAGAACATCGGCGTAGATTGAGAGTCCCATCTTATCAGTTATTAAATCACCTACTTGATCTTCTGTCAAATTATGAGATTTCGCTTCAATCCA